>NW_028124808.1:0-98000 GCF_965194825.1 Balaenoptera physalus | reverse complement strand
ATTAGAGTGTGGAATCCTGTGGCCTGGGAACATGACATCGGTGGATTCTGGAACCCTGTGGCGGGGGAACATGCCTGAGGTTTGATGGTGGAAACCTGTGGCCTGGCAACAGGACTGAGGTTTGATTCTGGAAGACTGTGGCTAGGGAACATGATATCGGGTTGATTCTGGCAACCTGTGTCCTGGGAACAAGACTGAGGTTTGATTCTGGAACCCTGTGCCTTGGGAACATGACTGAGGTTTGTTTCTGGAAGCCTGTTCCCTGGGAACATGACTGAGGCTTGATGGTGGAACCGTGGTCTGGCAACAGAACTGAGGTTTAATTGTGGAACCCTGTGGCCTGGGAACATGAGTGGGATTTTATTTCTGAAACCTGTGTCCAGGGAACATTACGGAGGTTTTATTCTGGAACCCTGTGTCCTGGGAAGACAACTGAGGTTTGATTCTGGAACCATGTGGCCTGGGAATATGACTGAGGTTTGATTCTGGAAACCATTGGTCTGGGAAGATGACTGATGTTAGAGTGTGGAATCCTGTGGCCTGGGAACATGACATCGGTTTGGATTCCGGTACCCTGTTGCCTGGGAACATGAAATCGGTTTGATTCTGGAAACCTGTGGCCTGGGAATATGACTGAGGTTTCATGGTGGTACCCTATGGCCTGGCAACATGACTGAAGTTTGATTCTGGATCCCTGTGTCCTGGGAACATGACTGAGGCGTGATTCTGGAAAACTGTGGCCTGGGAACATGACATCTATTTAGATTGTGGAATACTGTGCCCCGGGAACCTGACTGAGCCTTGGTTCTGGAACCCTGTGGGCTGGGAATATGACTGAGGTTTTATTCTGGAACCCTGTAGCCTGGGAACATAACTGAGGATTGATTCTTGAACCCTGTGGCCTGGGAACATGACTGGGAGTTTATTTCTGAAACCTGTGTCCAGGGAACATGACTGAGGTTTTATTCTGGAACCATGTGGCCTGGGAATATGACTGAGGTTTGATTCTGGAAACCATTGGCCTGGGAAGATGACTGATATTAGAGTGTGGAATCCTGTGGCCTGGGAACATGACATCGGTGGATTCTGGAACCCTGTGGCGGGGGAACATGCCTGAGGTTTGATGGTGGAAACCTGTGGCCTGGCAACAGGACTGAGGTTTGATTCTGGAAGACTGTGGCTAGGGAACATGATATCGGGTTGATTCTGGCAACCTGTGTCCTGGGAACAAGACTGAGGTTTGATTCTGGAACCCTGTGCCTTGGGAACATGACTGAGGTTTGTTTCTGGAAGCCTGTTCCCTGGGAACATGACTGAGGCTTGATGGTGGAACCGTGGTCTGGCAACAGAACTGAGGTTTAATTGTGGAACCCTGTGGCCTGGGAACATGAGTGGGATTTTATTTCTGAAACCTGTGTCCAGGGAACATTACGGAGGTTTTATTCTGGAACCCTGTGTCCTGGGAAGACAACTGAGGTTTGATTCTGGAACCATGTGGCCTGGGAATATGACTGAGGTTTGATTCTGGAAACCATTGGTCTGGGAAGATGACTGATGTTAGAGTGTGGAATCCTGTGGCCTGGGAACATGACATCGGTTTGGATTCCGGTACCCTGTTGCCTGGGAACATGAAATCGGTTTGATTCTGGAAACCTGTGGCCTGGGAATATGACTGAGGTTTCATGGTGGTACCCTATGGCCTGGCAACATGACTGAAGTTTGATTCTGGATCCCTGTGTCCTGGGAACATGACTGAGGCGTGATTCTGGAAAACTGTGGCCTGGGAACATGACATCTATTTAGATTGTGGAATACTGTGCCCCGGGAACCTGACTGAGCCTTGGTTCTGGAACCCTGTGGGCTGGGAATATGACTGAGGTTTTATTCTGGAACCCTGTAGCCTGGGAACATAACTGAGGATTGATTCTTGAACCCTGTGGCCTGGGAACATGACATCGGTGGATTCTGGAACCCTTTGGCCTGGGAACATGAGAACGGTTTGATTCTGGAACCCTGTGGCCTGGGAACATGCCTGAGGTTTGATGGTGGAAACCTGTGGCCTGGCAACATGACTGAGGTTTGATTCTGGCAGACTGTGGCTAGGGAACATGATATCGGCTTGATTCTGGAAACCTGTGTCATGGGAACAAGACTGAGGTTTGATTCTGGAACCCTGTGCCTTGGGAACATGACTGAGGTTTGTTTCTGGAAACCTGTTCCCTGGGAACATGACTGAGGTTTGATTCTGGACACCTGTGTCCTGGGAACATGACTGAGGTTTGATTGCTGAAACCTGTGGCCTGCGAACACGACTCAGGTTTGATTCTGGAACCATGTGTCCTGGGAATATGACTGAGGTTTGATTCTGGAAGCCTTTGGCCTGGGAAAATGACTGAGGTTTCATTGTGGAAACATGTGGCTTGGGATGATGACTGAGGTTTGATGGTGGAACACTATGGCCTGGCAAAATGACTGAGGCTTGATTCTGGAACCCTGTGGCCTGGCAACTTGACTGAGGTGTGATGGCAGAAACCTGTGGCCTGGCAACATGACTGAGTTTGATTGTGGCACCCTGTGCACGGGGAACATGACTGAGGCCTGATACTAGAACCCCGTGGCGTGGGAACTTGACATTGGTTTGATTCTGGAGCCCTGTTTACTGGGAACATGACTGAGGTTTGATGGTTGACACCTGTGGCCTGGCAACATGATTGAGGTTTGATAGTGGAACCCTCAAGCTTGGGAACATGAGTGAGGCTTGATGGTGGAACCCTGTGGCCTGGCAACATGAGTGAGGCTTGATGGTGGAACCCTGTGGCTTGGCAAGATGACTTAGGTTTGATTGTGGAACAGTCTTTCCTGGGAACATGACTGAGGCTTGATGGAGGAACCGTGGCCTAGCAACAGGACAGAGGTTTGATTGTGGAACCCTCTGGCCTGGGAATATGACTGAGGTTTCATTGTGGAACCCTGTGGCCTGGGAACATGACTGGGAGTTTATTTCTGAAACCTGTGTCCAGGGAACATGACTGAGGTTTTATTCTGGAACCATGTGGCCTGGGAATATGACTGAGGTTTGATTCTGGAAACCATTGGCCTGGGAAGATGACTGATGTTAGAGTGTGGAATCCTGTGGCCTGGGAACATGACATCGGTGGATTCTGGAACCCTGTGGCCTGGGAACATGCCTGAGGTTTGATGGTGGAAACCTGTGGCCTGGCAACAGGACTGAGGTTTGATTCTGGAAGACTGTGGCTAGGGAACATGATATCGGGTTGATTCTGGCAACCTGTGTCCTGGGAACAAGACTGAGGTTTGATTCTGGAACCCTGTGCCTTGGGAACATGACTGAGGTTTGTTTCTGGAAGCCTGTTCCCTGGGAACATGACTGAGGCTTGATGGTGGAACCGTGGTCTGGCAACAGAACTGAGGTTTGATTGTGGAACCCTCTGGCCTGGGAATATGACTGAGGTTTAATTGTGGAACCCTGTGTCCTGGGAAGACAACTGAGGTTTGATTCTGGAACCATGTGGCCTGGGAATATGACTGAGGTTTGATTCTGGAAACCATTGGCCTGGGAAGATGACTGATGTTAGAGTGTGGAATCCTGTGGCCTTGGAACATGACATCGGTTTGGATTCCGGTATCCTGTTGCCTGGGAACATGAAATCGGTTTGATTCTGGAAACCTGTGGCCTGGGAATATGACTGAGGTTTGATGGTGGTACCCTATGGCCTGGCAACATGACTGAAGTTTGATTCTGGATCCCTGTGTCCTGGGAACATGACTGAGGCGTGATTCTGGAAAACTGTGGCCTGGGAACATGACATCTATTTAGATTGTGGAATACTGTGCCCCGGGAACCTGACTGAGCCTTGGTTCTGGAACCCTGTGGGCTGGGAACATGACTGAGGATTTATTCTGGAACCCTGTAGCCTGGGAACATAACTGAGGATTGATTCTTGAACCCTGTGGCCTGGGAACATGACATCGGTGGATTCTGGAACCCTGAGGCCTGGGAACATGACATCTGTTTAGATTGTGGAATACTGTGCCCCGGGAACCTGACTGAGCCTCGGTTCTGGAATCCTGTGGACTGGGAACATGACTGAGGTTTTATTCTGGAACCCTGTAGCCTGGGAACATAACTGAGGATTGATTCTGGAATCTTGCGGCCTGGGAAAATGACAACGGTGGATTCTGGAACCCTTTGGCCTGGGAACATGAGAACGGGTTGATTCTGGAACCCTGTGGCCTGGGAACATGCCTGAGGTTTGATGGTGGAAACCTGTGGCCTGGCAACATGACTGAGGTTTGATTCTGGAAGACTGTGGCTAGGGAACATGATATCGGGTTGATTCTGGAAACCTGTGTCATGGGAACAAGACTGAGGTTTGATTCTGGAACCCTGTGCCTTGGGAACATGACTGAGGTTTGTTTCTGGAAACCTGTTCCCTGGGAACATGACTGAGGTTTGATTCTGGACACCTGTGTCCTGGGAACATGACTGAGGTTTGATTGCTGAAACCTGTGGCCTGCGAACATGACTCAGGTTTGATTCTGGAACCATGTGTCCTGGGAATATGACTGAGGTTTGATTCTGGAAGCCTTTGGCCTGGGAAAATGACTGAGGTTTCATTGTGGAAACATGTGGCTTGGGATGATGACTGAGGTTTGATGGTGGAACACTATGGCCTGGCAAAATGACTGAGGCTTGATTCTGGAACCCTGTGGCCTGGCAACTTGACTGAGGTGTGATGGCAGAAACCTGTGGCCTGGCAACATGACTGAGTTTGATTGTGGCACCCTGTGCACGGGGAACATGACTGAGGCCTGATACTGGAACCCCGTGGCGTGGGAACTTGACATTGGTTTGATTCTGGAGCCCTGTTTACTGGGAACATGACTGAGGTTTGATGGTTGACACCTGTGGCCTGGCAACATGATTGAGGTTTGATAGTGGAACCCTCAGGCTTGGGAACATGAGTGAGGCTTGATGGTGGAACCCTGTGGCCTGGCAACATGAGTGAGGCTTGATGGTGGAACCCTGTGGCTTGGCAAGATGACTTAGATTTGATTGTGGAACACTCTTTCCTGGGAACATGACTGAGGCTTGATGGTGGAACCGTGGCCTAGCAACAGGACAGAGGTTTGATTGTGGAACCCTCTGGCCTGGGAATATGACTGAGGTTTCATTGTGGAACCCTGTGGCCTGGGAACATGACTGGGAGTTTATTTCTGAAACCTGTGTCCAGGGAACATGACTGAGGTTTTATTCTGGAACCATGTGGCCTGGGAATATGACTGAGGTTTGATTCTGGAAACCATTGGCCTGGGAAGATGACTGATATTAGAGTGTGGAATCCTGTGGCCTGGGAACATGACATCGGTGGATTCTGGAACCCTGTGGCGGGGGAACATGCCTGAGGTTTGATGGTGGAAACCTGTGGCCTGGCAACAGGACTGAGGTTTGATTCTGGAAGACTGTGGCTAGGGAACATGATATCGGGTTGATTCTGGCAACCTGTGTCCTGGGAACAAGACTGAGGTTTGATTCTGGAACCCTGTGCCTTGGGAACATGACTGAGGTTTGTTTCTGGAAGCCTGTTCCCTGGGAACATGACTGAGGCTTGATGGTGGAACCGTGGTCTGGCAACAGAACTGAGGTTTAATTGTGGAACCCTGTGGCCTGGGAACATGAGTGGGATTTTATTTCTGAAACCTGTGTCCAGGGAACATTACGGAGGTTTTATTCTGGAACCCTGTGTCCTGGGAAGACAACTGAGGTTTGATTCTGGAACCATGTGGCCTGGGAATATGACTGAGGTTTGATTCTGGAAACCATTGGTCTGGGAAGATGACTGATGTTAGAGTGTGGAATCCTGTGGCCTGGGAACATGACATCGGTTTGGATTCCGGTACCCTGTTGCCTGGGAACATGAAATCGGTTTGATTCTGGAAACCTGTGGCCTGGGAATATGACTGAGGTTTGATGGTGGTACCCTATGGCCTGGCAACATGACTGAAGTTTGATTCTGGATCCCTGTGTCCTGGGAACATGACTGAGGCGTGATTCTGGAAAACTGTGGCCTGGGAACATGACATCTATTTAGATTGTGGAATACTGTGCCCCGGGAACCTGACTGAGCCTTGGTTCTGGAACCCTGTGGGCTGGGAATATGACTGAGGTTTTATTCTGGAACCCTGTAGCCTGGGAACATAACTGAGGATTGATTCTTGAACCCTGTGGCCTGGGAACATGACATCGGTGGATTCTGGAACCCTTTGGCCTGGGAACATGAGAACGGTTTGATTCTGGAACCCTGTGGCCTGGGAACATGCCTGAGGTTTGATGGTGGAAACCTGTGGCCTGGCAACATGACTGAGGTTTGATTCTGGCAGACTGTGGCTAGGGAACATGATATCGGCTTGATTCTGGAAACCTGTGTCATGGGAACAAGACTGAGGTTTGATTCTGGAACCCTGTGCCTTGGGAACATGACTGAGGTTTGTTTCTGGAAACCTGTTCCCTGGGAACATGACTGAGGTTTGATTCTGGACACCTGTGTCCTGGGAACATGACTGAGGTTTGATTGCTGAAACCTGTGGCCTGCGAACACGACTCAGGTTTGATTCTGGAACCATGTGTCCTGGGAATATGACTGAGGTTTGATTCTGGAAGCCTTTGGCCTGGGAAAATGACTGAGGTTTCATTGTGGAAACATGTGGCTTGGGATGATGACTGAGGTTTGATGGTGGAACACTATGGCCTGGCAAAATGACTGAGGCTTGATTCTGGAACCCTGTGGCCTGGCAACTTGACTGAGGTGTGATGGCAGAAACCTGTGGCCTGGCAACATGACTGAGTTTGATTGTGGCACCCTGTGCACGGGGAACATGACTGAGGCCTGATACTAGAACCCCGTGGCGTGGGAACTTGACATTGGTTTGATTCTGGAGCCCTGTTTACTGGGAACATGACTGAGGTTTGATGGTTGACACCTGTGGCCTGGCAACATGATTGAGGTTTGATAGTGGAACCCTCAGGCTTGGGAACATGAGTGAGGCTTGATGGTGGAACCCTGTGGCCTGGCAACATGAGTGAGGCTTGATGGTGGAACCCTGTGGCTTGGCAAGATGACTTAGATTTGATTGTGGAACACTCTTTCCTGGGAACATGACTGAGGCTTGATGGTGGAACCGTGGCCTAGCAACAGGACAGAGGTTTGATTGTGGAACCCTCTGGCCTGGGAATATGACTGAGGTTTCATTGTGGAACCCTGTGGCCTGGGAACATGACTGGGAGTTTATTTCTGAAACCTGTGTCCAGGGAACATGACTGAGGTTTTATTCTGGAACCATGTGGCCTGGGAATATGACTGAGGTTTGATTCTGGAAACCATTGGCCTGGGAAGATGACTGATATTAGAGTGTGGAATCCTGTGGCCTGGGAACATGACATCGGTGGATTCTGGAACCCTGTGGCGGGGGAACATGCCTGAGGTTTGATGGTGGAAACCTGTGGCCTGGCAACAGGACTGAGGTTTGATTCTGGAAGACTGTGGCTAGGGAACATGATATCGGGTTGATTCTGGCAACCTGTGTCCTGGGAACAAGACTGAGGTTTGATTCTGGAACCCTGTGCCTTGGGAACATGACTGAGGTTTGTTTCTGGAAGCCTGTTCCCTGGGAACATGACTGAGGCTTGATGGTGGAACCGTGGTCTGGCAACAGAACTGAGGTTTAATTGTGGAACCCTGTGGCCTGGGAACATGAGTGGGATTTTATTTCTGAAACCTGTGTCCAGGGAACATTACGGAGGTTTTATTCTGGAACCCTGTGTCCTGGGAAGACAACTGAGGTTTGATTCTGGAACCATGTGGCCTGGGAATATGACTGAGGTTTGATTCTGGAAACCATTGGTCTGGGAAGATGACTGATGTTAGAGTGTGGAATCCTGTGGCCTGGGAACATGACATCGGTTTGGATTCCGGTACCCTGTTGCCTGGGAACATGAAATCGGTTTGATTCTGGAAACCTGTGGCCTGGGAATATGACTGAGGTTTCATGGTGGTACCCTATGGCCTGGCAACATGACTGAAGTTTGATTCTGGATCCCTGTGTCCTGGGAACATGACTGAGGCGTGATTCTGGAAAACTGTGGCCTGGGAACATGACATCTATTTAGATTGTGGAATACTGTGCCCCGGGAACCTGACTGAGCCTTGGTTCTGGAACCCTGTGGGCTGGGAATATGACTGAGGTTTTATTCTGGAACCCTGTAGCCTGGGAACATAACTGAGGATTGATTCTTGAACCCTGTGGCCTGGGAACATGACATCGGTGGATTCTGGAACCCTTTGGCCTGGGAACATGAGAACGGTTTGATTCTGGAACCCTGTGGCCTGGGAACATGCCTGAGGTTTGATGGTGGAAACCTGTGGCCTGGCAACATGACTGAGGTTTGATTCTGGCAGACTGTGGCTAGGGAACATGATATCGGGTTGATTCTGGAAACCTGTGTCATGGGAACAAGACTGAGGTTTGATTCTGGAACCCTGTGCCTTGGGAACATGACTGAGGTTTGTTTCTGGAAACCTGTTCCCTGGGAACATGACTGAGGTTTGATTCTGGACACCTGTGTCCTGGGAACATGACTGAGGTTTGATTGCTGAAACCTGTGGCCTGCGAACACGACTCAGGTTTGATTCTGGAACCATGTGTCCTGGGAATATGACTGAGGTTTGATTCTGGAAGCCTTTGGCCTGGGAAAATGACTGAGGTTTCATTGTGGAAACATGTGGCTTGGGATGATGACTGAGGTTTGATGGTGGAACACTATGGCCTGGCAAAATGACTGAGGCTTGATTCTGGAACCCTGTGGCCTGGCAACTTGACTGAGGTGTGATGGCAGAAACCTGTGGCCTGGCAACATGACTGAGTTTGATTGTGGCACCCTGTGCACGGGGAACATGACTGAGGCCTGATACTAGAACCCCGTGGCGTGGGAACTTGACATTGGTTTGATTCTGGAGCCCTGTTTACTGGGAACATGACTGAGGTTTGATGGTTGACACCTGTGGCCTGGCAACATGATTGAGGTTTGATAGTGGAACCCTCAGGCTTGGGAACATGAGTGAGGCTTGATGGTGGAACCCTGTGGCCTGGCAACATGAGTGAGGCTTGATGGTGGAACCCTGTGGCTTGGCAAGATGACTTAGATTTGATTGTGGAACACTCTTTCCTGGGAACATGACTGAGGCTTGATGGTGGAACCGTGGCCTAGCAACAGGACAGAGGTTTGATTGTGGAACCCTCTGGCCTGGGAATATGACTGAGGTTTCATTGTGGAACCCTGTGGCCTGGGAACATGACTGGGAGTTTATTTCTGAAACCTGTGTCCAGGGAACATGACTGAGGTTTTATTCTGGAACCATGTGGCCTGGGAATATGACTGAGGTTTGATTCTGGAAACCATTGGCCTGGGAAGATGACTGATATTAGAGTGTGGAATCCTGTGGCCTGGGAACATGACATCGGTGGATTCTGGAACCCTGTGGCGGGGGAACATGCCTGAGGTTTGATGGTGGAAACCTGTGGCCTGGCAACAGGACTGAGGTTTGATTCTGGAAGACTGTGGCTAGGGAACATGATATCGGGTTGATTCTGGCAACCTGTGTCCTGGGAACAAGACTGAGGTTTGATTCTGGAACCCTGTGCCTTGGGAACATGACTGAGGTTTGTTTCTGGAAGCCTGTTCCCTGGGAACATGACTGAGGCTTGATGGTGGAACCGTGGTCTGGCAACAGAACTGAGGTTTAATTGTGGAACCCTGTGGCCTGGGAACATGAGTGGGATTTTATTTCTGAAACCTGTGTCCAGGGAACATTACGGAGGTTTTATTCTGGAACCCTGTGTCCTGGGAAGACAACTGAGGTTTGATTCTGGAACCATGTGGCCTGGGAATATGACTGAGGTTTGATTCTGGAAACCATTGGTCTGGGAAGATGACTGATGTTAGAGTGTGGAATCCTGTGGCCTGGGAACATGACATCGGTTTGGATTCCGGTACCCTGTTGCCTGGGAACATGAAATCGGTTTGATTCTGGAAACTTGTGGCCTGGGAATATGACTGAGGTTTGATGGTGGTACCCTATGGCCTGGCAACATGACTGAAGTTTGATTCTGGATCCCTGTGTCCTGGGAACATGACTGAGGCGTGATTCTGGAAAACTGTGGCCTGGGAACATGACATCTATTTAGATTGTGGAATACTGTGCCCCGGGAACCTGACTGAGCCTTGGTTCTGGAACCCTGTGGGCTGGGAATATGACTGAGGTTTTATTCTGGAACCCTGTAGCCTGGGAACATAACTGAGGATTGATTCTTGAACCCTGTGGCCTGGGAACATGACATCGGTGGATTCTGGAACCCTTTGGCCTGGGAACATGAGAACGGTTTGATTCTGGAACCCTGTGGCCTGGGAACATGCCTGAGGTTTGATGGTGGAAACCTGTGGCCTGGCAACATGACTGAGGTTTGATTCTGGCAGACTGTGGCTAGGGAACATGATATCGGCTTGATTCTGGAAACCTGTGTCATGGGAACAAGACTGAGGTTTGATTCTGGAACCCTGTGCCTTGGGAACATGACTGAGGTTTGTTTCTGGAAACCTGTTCCCTGGGAACATGACTGAGGTTTGATTCTGGACACCTGTGTCCTGGGAACATGACTGAGGTTTGATTGCTGAAACCTGTGGCCTGCGAACACGACTCAGGTTTGATTCTGGAACCATGTGTCCTGGGAATATGACTGAGGTTTGATTCTGGAAGCCTTTGGCCTGGGAAAATGACTGAGGTTTCATTGTGGAAACATGTGGCTTGGGATGATGACTGAGGTTTGATGGTGGAACACTATGGCCTGGCAAAATGACTGAGGCTTGATTCTGGAACCCTGTGGCCTGGCAACTTGACTGAGGTGTGATGGCAGAAACCTGTGGCCTGGCAACATGACTGAGTTTGATTGTGGCACCCTGTGCACGGGGAACATGACTGAGGCCTGATACTAGAACCCCGTGGCGTGGGAACTTGACATTGGTTTGATTCTGGAGCCCTGTTTACTGGGAACATGACTGAGGTTTGATGGTTGACACCTGTGGCCTGGCAACATGATTGAGGTTTGATAGTGGAACCCTCAGGCTTGGGAACATGAGTGAGGCTTGATGGTGGAACCCTGTGGCCTGGCAACATGAGTGAGGCTTGATGGTGGAACCCTGTGGCTTGGCAAGATGACTTAGGTTTGATTGTGGAACAGTCTTTCCTGGGAACATGACTGAGGCTTGATGGAGGAACCGTGGCCTAGCAACAGGACAGAGGTTTGATTGTGGAACCCTCTGGCCTGGGAATATGACTGAGGTTTCATTGTGGAACCCTGTGGCCTGGGAACATGACTGGGAGTTTATTTCTGAAACCTGTGTCCAGGGAACATGACTGAGGTTTTATTCTGGAACCATGTGGCCTGGGAATATGACTGAGGTTTGATTCTGGAAACCATTGGCCTGGGAAGATGACTGATGTTAGAGTGTGGAATCCTGTGGCCTGGGAACATGACATCGGTGGATTCTGGAACCCTGTGGCCTGGGAACATGCCTGAGGTTTGATGGTGGAAACCTGTGGCCTGGCAACAGGACTGAGGTTTGATTCTGGAAGACTGTGGCTAGGGAACATGATATCGGGTTGATTCTGGCAACCTGTGTCCTGGGAACAAGACTGAGGTTTGATTCTGGAACCCTGTGCCTTGGGAACATGACTGAGGTTTGTTTCTGGAAGCCTGTTCCCTGGGAACATGACTGAGGCTTGATGGTGGAACCGTGGTCTGGCAACAGAACTGAGGTTTGATTGTGGAACCCTCTGGCCTGGGAATATGACTGAGGTTTAATTGTGGAACCCTGTGTCCTGGGAAGACAACTGAGGTTTGATTCTGGAACCATGTGGCCTGGGAATATGACTGAGGTTTGATTCTGGAAACCATTGGCCTGGGAAGATGACTGATGTTAGAGTGTGGAATCCTGTGGCCTTGGAACATGACATCGGTTTGGATTCCGGTATCCTGTTGCCTGGGAACATGAAATCGGTTTGATTCTGGAAACCTGTGGCCTGGGAATATGACTGAGGTTTGATGGTGGTACCCTATGGCCTGGCAACATGACTGAAGTTTGATTCTGGATCCCTGTGTCCTGGGAACATGACTGAGGCGTGATTCTGGAAAACTGTGGCCTGGGAACATGACATCTATTTAGATTGTGGAATACTGTGCCCCGGGAACCTGACTGAGCCTTGGTTCTGGAACCCTGTGGGCTGGGAACATGACTGAGGATTTATTCTGGAACCCTGTAGCCTGGGAACATAACTGAGGATTGATTCTTGAACCCTGTGGCCTGGGAACATGACATCGGTGGATTCTGGAACCCTGAGGCCTGGGAACATGACATCTGTTTAGATTGTGGAATACTGTGCCCCGGGAACCTGACTGAGCCTCGGTTCTGGAATCCTGTGGACTGGGAACATGACTGAGGTTTTATTCTGGAACCCTGTAGCCTGGGAACATAACTGAGGATTGATTCTGGAATCTTGCGGCCTGGGAAAATGACAACGGTGGATTCTGGAACCCTTTGGCCTGGGAACATGAGAACGGGTTGATTCTGGAACCCTGTGGCCTGGGAACATGCCTGAGGTTTGATGGTGGAAACCTGTGGCCTGGCAACATGAGTGAGGCTTGATGGTGGAACCCTGTGGCTTGGCAAGATGACTTAGATTTGATTGTGGAACACTCTTTCCTGGGAACATGACTGAGGCTTGATGGTGGAACCGTGGCCTAGCAACAGGACAGAGGTTTGATTGTGGAACCCTCTGGCCTGGGAATATGACTGAGGTTTCATTGTGGAACCCTGTGGCCTGGGAACATGACTGGGAGTTTATTTCTGAAACCTGTGTCCAGGGAACATGACTGAGGTTTTATTCTGGAACCATGTGGCCTGGGAATATGACTGAGGTTTGATTCTGGAAACCATTGGCCTGGGAAGATGACTGATATTAGAGTGTGGAATCCTGTGGCCTGGGAACATGACATCGGTGGATTCTGGAACCCTGTGGCGGGGGAACATGCCTGAGGTTTGATGGTGGAAACCTGTGGCCTGGCAACAGGACTGAGGTTTGATTCTGGAAGACTGTGGCTAGGGAACATGATATCGGGTTGATTCTGGCAACCTGTGTCCTGGGAACAAGACTGAGGTTTGATTCTGGAACCCTGTGCCTTGGGAACATGACTGAGGTTTGTTTCTGGAAGCCTGTTCCCTGGGAACATGACTGAGGCTTGATGGTGGAACCGTGGTCTGGCAACAGAACTGAGGTTTAATTGTGGAACCCTGTGGCCTGGGAACATGAGTGGGATTTTATTTCTGAAACCTGTGTCCAGGGAACATTACGGAGGTTTTATTCTGGAACCCTGTGTCCTGGGAAGACAACTGAGGTTTGATTCTGGAACCATGTGGCCTGGGAATATGACTGAGGTTTGATTCTGGAAACCATTGGTCTGGGAAGATGACTGATGTTAGAGTGTGGAATCCTGTGGCCTGGGAACATGACATCGGTTTGGATTCCGGTACCCTGTTGCCTGGGAACATGAAATCGGTTTGATTCTGGAAACCTGTGGCCTGGGAATATGACTGAGGTTTGATGGTGGTACCCTATGGCCTGGCAACATGACTGAAGTTTGATTCTGGATCCCTGTGTCCTGGGAACATGACTGAGGCGTGATTCTGGAAAACTGTGGCCTGGGAACATGACATCTATTTAGATTGTGGAATACTGTGCCCCGGGAACCTGACTGAGCCTTGGTTCTGGAACCCTGTGGGCTGGGAATATGACTGAGGTTTTATTCTGGAACCCTGTAGCCTGGGAACATAACTGAGGATTGATTCTTGAACCCTGTGGCCTGGGAACATGACATCGGTGGATTCTGGAACCCTTTGGCCTGGGAACATGAGAACGGTTTGATTCTGGAACCCTGTGGCCTGGGAACATGCCTGAGGTTTGATGGTGGAAACCTGTGGCCTGGCAACATGACTGAGGTTTGATTCTGGCAGACTGTGGCTAGGGAACATGATATCGGCTTGATTCTGGAAACCTGTGTCATGGGAACAAGACTGAGGTTTGATTCTGGAACCCTGTGCCTTGGGAACATGACTGAGGTTTGTTTCTGGAAACCTGTTCCCTGGGAACATGACTGAGGTTTGATTCTGGACACCTGTGTCCTGGGAACATGACTGAGGTTTGATTGCTGAAACCTGTGGCCTGCGAACACGACTCAGGTTTGATTCTGGAACCATGTGTCCTGGGAATATGACTGAGGTTTGATTCTGGAAGCCTTTGGCCTGGGAAAATGACTGAGGTTTCATTGTGGAAACATGTGGCTTGGGATGATGACTGAGGTTTGATGGTGGAACACTATGGCCTGGCAAAATGACTGAGGCTTGATTCTGGAACCCTGTGGCCTGGCAACTTGACTGAGGTGTGATGGCAGAAACCTGTGGCCTGGCAACATGACTGAGTTTGATTGTGGCACCCTGTGCACGGGGAACATGACTGAGGCCTGATACTAGAACCCCGTGGCGTGGGAACTTGACATTGGTTTGATTCTGGAGCCCTGTTTACTGGGAACATGACTGAGGTTTGATGGTTGACACCTGTGGCCTGGCAACATGATTGAGGTTTGATAGTGGAACCCTCAGGCTTGGGAACATGAGTGAGGCTTGATGGTGGAACCCTGTGGCCTGGCAACATGAGTGAGGCTTGATGGTGGAACCCTGTGGCTTGGCAAGATGACTTAGGTTTGATTGTGGAACAGTCTTTCCTGGGAACATGACTGAGGCTTGATGGAGGAACCGTGGCCTAGCAACAGGACAGAGGTTTGATTGTGGAACCCTCTGGCCTGGGAATATGACTGAGGTTTCATTGTGGAACCCTGTGGCCTGGGAACATGACTGGGAGTTTATTTCTGAAACCTGTGTCCAGGGAACATTACTGAGGTTTTATTCTGGAACCATGTGGCCTGGGAATATGACTGAGGTTTGATTCTGGAAACCATTGGCCTGGGAAGATGACTGATGTTAGAGTGTGGAATCCTGTGGCCTGGGAACATGACATCGGTGGATTCTGGAACCCTGTGGCCTGGGAACATGCCTGAGGTTTGATGGTGGAAACCTGTGGCCTGGCAACAGGACTGAGGTTTGATTCTGGAAGACTGTGGCTAGGGAACATGATATCGGGTTGATTCTGGCAACCTGTGTCCTGGGAACAAGACTGAGGTTTGATTCTGGAACCCTGTGCCTTGGGAACATGACTGAGGTTTGTTTCTGGAAGCCTGTTCCCTGGGAACATGACTGAGGCTTGATGGTGGAACCGTGGTCTGGCAACAGAACTGAGGTTTGATTGTGGAACCCTCTGGCCTGGGAATATGACTGAGGTTTAATTGTGGAAACCTGTGTCCTGGGAAGACAACTGAGGTTTGATTCTGGAATCATGTGGCCTGGGAATATGACTGAGGTTTGATTCTGGAAACCATTGGCCTGGGAAGATGACTGATGTTAGAGTGTGGAATCCTGTGGCCTGGGAACATGACATCGGTTTGGATTCCGGTATCCTGTTGCCTGGGAACATGAAATCGGTTTGATTCTGGAAACCTGTGGCCTGGGAATATGACTGAGGTTTGATGGTGGTACCCTATGGCCTGGCAACATGACTGAAGTTTGATTCTGGATCCTTGTGTCCTGGGAACATGACTGAGGCGTGATTCTGGAAAACTGTGGCCTGGGAACATGACATCTATTTAGATTGTGGAATACTGTGCCCCGGGAACCTGACTGAGCCTTGGTTCTGGAACCCTGTGGGCTGGGAACATGACTGAGGATTTATTCTGGAACCCTGTAGCCTGGGAACATAACTGAGGATTGATTCTTGAACCCTGTGGCCTGGGAACATGACATCGGTGGATTCTGGAACCCTGAGGCCTGGGAACATGACATCTGTTTAGATTGTGGAATACTGTGCCCCGGGAACCTGACTGAGCCTCGGTTCTGGAATCCTGTGGACTGGGAACATGACTGAGGTTTTATTCTGGAACCCTGTAGCCTGGGAACATAACTGAGGATTGATTCTGGAATCTTGCGGCCTGGGAAAATGACAACGGTGGATTCTGGAACCCTTTGGCCTGGGAACATGAGAACGGGTTGATTCTGGAACCCTGTGGCCTGGGAACATGCCTGAGGTTTGATGGTGGAAACCTGTGGCCTGGCAACATGACTGAGGTTTGATTCTGGAAGACTGTGGCTAGGGAACATGATATCGGGTTGATTCTGGAAACCTGTGTCCTGGGAACAAGACTGAGGTTTGATTCTGGAACCCTGTGCCTTGGGAACATGACTGAGGTTTGTTTCTGGAAACCTGTTCCCTGGGAACATGACTGAGGTTTGATTCTGGACACCTGTGTCCTGGGAACATGACTGAGGTTTGATTGCTGAAACCTGTGGCCTGCGAACATGACTCAGGTTTGATTCTGGAACCATGTGTCCTGGGAATATGACTGAGGTTTGATTCTGGAAGCCTTTGGCCTGGGAAAATGACTGAGGTTTCATTGTGGGAACATGTGGCTTGGGATGATGACTGAGGTTTGATGGTGGAACACTATGGCCTGGCAAAATGACTGAGGCTTGATTCTGGAACCCTGTGGCCTGGCAACTTGACTGAGGTGTGATGGCAGAAACCTGTGGCCTGGCAACATGACTGAGTTTGATTGTGGCACCCTGTGCACGGGGAACATGACTGAGGCCTGATACTGGAACCCCGTGGCGTGGGAACTTGACATTGGTTTGATTCTGGAGCCCTGTTTACTGGGAACATGACTGAGGTTTGATGGTTGACACCTGTGGCCTGGCAACATGATTGAGGTTTGATAGTGGAACCCTCAGGCTTGGGAACATGAGTGAGGCTTGATGGTGGAACCCTGTGGCCTGGCAACATGAGTGAGGCTTGATGGTGGAACCCTGTGGCTTGGCAAGATGACTTAGATTTGATTGTGGAACAGTCTTTCCTGGGAACATGACTGAGGCTTGATGGTGGAACCGTGGCCTAGCAACAGGACAGAGGTTTGATTGTGGAACCCTCTGGCCTGGGAATATGACTGAGGTTTCATTGTGGAACCCTGTGGCCTGGGAACATGACTGGGAGTTTATTTCTGAAACCTGTGTCCAGGGAACATGACTGAGGTTTTATTCTGGAACCATGTGGCCTGGGAATATGACTGAGGTTTGATTCTGGAAACCATTGGCCTGGGAAGATGACTGATGTTAGAGTGTGGAATCCTGTGGCCTGGGAACATGACATCGGTGGATTCTGGAACCCTGTGGCCTGGGAACATGCCTGAGGTTTGATGGTGGAAACCTGTGGCCTGGCAACAGGACTGAGGTTTGATTCTGGAAGACTGTGGCTAGGGAACATGATATCGGGTTGATTCTGGCAACCTGTGTCCTGGGAACAAGACTGAGGTTTGATTCTGGAACCCTGTGCCTTGGGAACATGACTGAGGTTTGTTTCTGGAAGCCTGTTCCCTGGGAACATGACTGAGGCTTGATGGTGGAACCGTGGTCTGGCAACAGAACTGAGGTTTGATTGTGGAACCCTCTGGCCTGGGAATATGACTGAGGTTTAATTGTGGAACCCTGTGGCCTGGGAACATGACTGGGATTTTATTTCTGAAACCTGTGTCCAGGGAACATGACTGAGGGTTTATTCTGGAACCCTGTGTCCTGGGAACACAACTGAGGTTTGATTCTGGAACCATGTGGCCTGGGAATATGACTGAGGTTTGATTCTGGAAACCATTGGCCTGGGAAGATGACTGATGTTAGAGTGTGGAATCCTGTGGCCTGGGAACATGACATCCGTTTGGATTCCGGTACCCTGTTGCCTGGGAACATGAAATCGGTTTGATTCTGGAAACCTGTGGCCTGGGAATATGACTGAGGTTTGATGGTTGTACCCTATGGCCTGGCAAAATGACTGAAGTGTGATTCTGGATCCCTATGGCCTGGCAACAGGACTGAGGATTGATTGTGGAACCCTCCGGCCTGGGAATATGACTGAGGTTTAATTGTGAAACCCTGTGGCCTGGGAACATGACTGGGATTTCATTTCTGAATCCTGTGTCCAGGGAACATGACTGAGGTTTTATTCTGGAACCCTGAGTCCTGGGAACACGACTGAGATTTGACTCTGGATCCATGTGGCCTGGGAACATGACTGAGGTTTCATTCTGAAAACCATTGGCCTGGGAAGATGACTGATGTTAAAGTGTAGAATCCTGTGGTCTGGGAACAGGCCTGAGGTTTGATGGTGGAAACCTGTGGCCTGCGAACATGACTCAGATTTGATTCTGGAAGACTGAGGCCAGGGAACATGATATCGGGTTGATTCTGGAAACCTGTGTCCTGGGAACAAGACTGAGGTTTGATTCTGGAACCCTATGTCCTGGCAACATGACTGAGGTTTCAGTGTGGAAACATGTGGCCTGGGATCATGACTGAGGTTTGATAGTGGAACCCTCTGGCCTCGCAAAATGACTGAGGCTTGATTCTGGAAACCTGTGGCCTGGCAACTTGACTGAGGTTTGATGGCAGATACCTGAGGACTGGCAACATGACTGAGGTTTGATTGTGGAACCGTGTGCACCGGGAACATGACTGAGGCCTGATACTGGAACCCCGTGGCGTGGCAACATGACATTGGTTTGATTCTGGAGCCCTGTTTACTGGGAACATGACTGAGAATTGATGGTTGAACCCTGTGCCCTGGCAACATGATTGAGGTTTGATAGTGGAACCCTCATGCTTGGGAACATGAGTGAGGCTTGATGGTGGAACCCTGTGCCCTAGTAACATGACTGAGGTTTGATGGTGGAAACCTATGTCTTGGCAAGATGACTTAGGTTTGATTGTGGAACACTCTGGCCTGGGAACATGACTTAGGCTTGATGGTGGAACTGTGGTCTGGCAACAGGACTGAGGTTTGATTGTGGAACCCTGTGGCCTGGGGACATGACTGGGATTTTATTTCTGAATCCTGTGTCCAGGGAACTGGACTGAGGTTTTATTCTAGAACCCTGTGTCCTGGGAACACGACTTAGGTTTCATTCTGGAACCATGTGGCCTGGGAATATATCTGAGGTTTGATTCTGGAAACCATTGGCCTGGGAACAAGACTGATGTTAGAGTGTGGAATCCTGTGGCCTGGGAACATGACATCGGTTTGGATTCTGGTACCCTGTTGCCTGGGAACATGAAATCGGTTTGATTGTGGAAACCTGTGGCCTGGGAATATGACTGAGGGTTGATGGTGGTACCCTATGGCCTGGCAACATGACTGAGGTTTGATTCTGGATCCCTGTGGCCTGGGAACATGACTGAGGTGTGATTCTTGAAAACTATGGCCTGGGAACATGACATCTGTTTAAATTGTGGAATACTGTGCACCGGGAACCTGACTGAGCCTTGGTTCTGGAACCCTTGGCCTGGGAACATGACTGAGGTTTTATTCTGGAATCCTGTAGGCTGGGAACATAACTGAGGATTGTTTCTGAAACCCTGTGGCCTGGGAACCTGACATCTGTTTAGATTGTGGAATACTGTGCCCCAGGAACCTGACTGAGCCTTGGTTCTGGAACCCTGTGGATTGGGAAAATGACTGAGGTTTTATTCTGGAACCCTGTAGCCTGGGAACATAACTGAGGATTGATTCTGGAATCTTGCGGCTTGGGAAAATGACAACGGTGGATTCTGGAACCCTGTGGCCTCGGAACATGCCGGAGGTTTGAGGGTGGAAACCTGTGGCCTGGCAACATGACTGAGGTTTGATTCTGGAAGACTGTGGCTAGGGAACATGATATCGGGTTGATTCTGGAAACCTGTGTTCTGGGAACAAGACTGAGGTTTGATTCTGGAACCCTGTGCCTTGGGAACATGACTGAGGTTTGTTTCTGGAAACCTGTTCCCTGGGAACATGACTGAGGTTTGATTCTGGACACCTGTGTCCTGGGAACATGACTGAGGTTTGATTGCTGAAACCTGTGGCCTGCGAACATGACTCAGGTTTGATTCTGGAACCATGTGTCCTGGGAATATGACTGAGGTTTGATTCTGGAAGCCTTTGGCCTGGGAAAATGACTGAGGTTTCATTGTGGAAACATGTGGCTTGGGATGATGACTGAGGTTTGATGGTGGAACACTATGGCCTGGCAAAATGACTGAGGCTTGATTCTGGAACCCTGTGGCCTGGCAACTTGACTGAGGTGTGATGGCGGAAACCTGTGGCCTGGCAACATGACTGAGTTTGATTGTGGCACCCTGTGCACGGGGAACATGACTGAGGCCTGATACTGGAACCCCGTGGCGTGGGAACTTGACATTGGTTTGATTCTGGAGCCCTGTTTACTGGGAACATGACTGAGGTTTGATGGTTGACACCTGTGGCCTGGCAACATGATTGAGGTTTGATAGTGGAACCCTCAGGCTTGGGAACATGAGTGAGGCTTGATGGTGGAACCCTGTGGCCTGGCAACATGACATCTGTTTAGATTGTGGAATACTGTGCCCCGGGAACCTGACTGAGCCTCGGTTCTGGAACCCTGTGGACTGGGAACATGACTGAGGTTTTATTCTGGAACCCTGTAGCCTGGGAACATAACTGAGGATTGATTCTGCAATCTTGTGGCCTGGGAAAATGACAACGGTGGATTCTGGAACCCTGTGGCCTGGGAACATGAGAACGGTTTGATTCTGGAACCCTGTGGCCTGGGAACATGCCTGAGGTTTGATGGTGGAAACCTGTGGCCTGGCAACATGACTGAGATTTGATTCTGGAGGACTGTGGCTAGGGAACATGATATCGGGTTGATTCTGGAAACCTGTGTCATGGGAACAAGACTGAGGTTTGATTCTGGAACCCTGTGCCTTGGGAACATGACTGAGGTTTGTTTCTGGAAACCTGTTCCCTGGGAACATGACTGAGGTTTGATTCTGGACACCTGTGTCCTGGGAACATGACTGAGGTTTGATTGCTGAAACCTGTGGCCTGCGAACATGACTCAGGTTTGATTCTGGAACCATGTGTCCTGGGAATATGACTGAGGTTTGATTCTGGAAGCCTTTGGCCTGGGAAAATGACTGAGGTTTCATTGTGGAAACATGTGGCTTGGGATGATGACTGAGGTTTGATGGTGGAACACTATGGCCTGGCAAAATGACTGAGGCTTGATTCTGGAACCCTGTGGCCTGGCAACTTGACTGAGGTGTGATGGCAGAAACCTGTGGCCTGGCAACATGACTGAGTTTGATTGTGGCACCCTGTGCACGGGGAACATGACTGAGGCCTGATTCTGGAACCCCGTGGCGTGGGAACTTTACATTGGTTTGATTCTGGAGCCCTGTTTACTGGGAACATGACTGAGGTTTGATGGTTGACACCTGTGGCCTGGCAACATGATTGAGGTTTGATAGTGGAACCCTCAGGCTTGGGAACATGAGTGAGGCTTGATGGTGGAACCCTGTGGCCTGGCAATATGAGTGAGGCTTGATGGTGGAACCCTGTGGCTTGGCAAGATGACTTAGGTTTGATTGTGGAACAGTCTTTCCTGGGAACATGACTGAGGCTTGATGGTGGAACCGTGGCCTAGCAACAGGACAGAGGTTTGATTGTGGAACCCTCTGGCCTGGGAATATGACTGAGGTTTCATTGTGGAACCCTGTGGCCTGGGAACATGACTGGGAGTTTATTTCTGAAACCTGTGTCCAGGGAACATGACTGAGGTTTTATTCTGGAACCATGTGGCCTGGGAATATGACTGAGGTTTGATTCTGGAAACCGTTGGCCTGGGAAGATGACTGATGTTAGAGTGTGGAATCCTGTGGCCTGGGAACATGACATCGGTGGATTCTGGAACCCTGTGGCCTGGGAACATGCCTGAGGTTTGATGGTGGAAACCTGTGGCCTGGCAACAGGACTGAGGTTTGATTCTGGAAGACTGTGGCTAGGGAACATGATATCGGGTTGATTCTGGCAACCTGTGTCCTGGGAACAAGACTGAGGTTTGATTCTGGAACCCTGTGCTTTGGGAACATGATTGAGGTTTGTTTCTGGAAGCCTGTTCCCTGGGAACATGACTGAGGCTTGATGGTGGAACCGTGGTCTGGCAACAGAACTGAGGTTTGATTGTGGAACCCTCTGGCCTGGGAATATGACTGAGGTTTAATTGTGGAACCCTGTGGCCTGGGAACATGACTGGGATTTTATTTCTGAAACCTGTGTCAAGGGAACATGACTGAGGGTTTATTCTGGAACCCTGTGTCCTGGGAAGACAACTGAGGTTTGATTCTGGAACCATGTGGCCTGGGAATATGACTGAGGTTTGATTCTGGAAACCATTGGCCTGGGAAGATGACTGATGTTAGAGTGTGGAATCCTGTGGCCTGGGAACATGACATCGGTTTGGATTCCGGTACCCTGTTCCCTGGGAACATGAAATCGGTTTGATTCTGGAAACCTGTGGCCTGGGAATATGACTGAGGTTTGATGGTGGTACCCTATGGCCTGGCAAAATGACTGAAGTTTGATTCTGGATCCCTGTGGCCTGGGAACATGACTGAGGCGTGATTCTGGAAAACTGTGGCCTGGGAACATGACATCTATTTAGATTGTGGAATACTGTGCCCCGGGAACCTGACTGAGCCTTGGTTCTGGAACCCTGTGGGCTGGGAACATGACTGAGGATTTATTCTGGAACCCTGTACCCTGGGAACATAACTGAGGATTGATTCTTGAACCCTGTGGCCTGGGAACATTACATCGGTGGATTCTGGAACCCTGAGGCCTGGGAACATGACATCTGTTCAGATTGTGAAATACTGTGCCCCGGGAACCTGACTGAGCCTCGGTTCTGGAACCCTGTGGACAGGGAACATGACTGAGGTTTTATTCTGGAACCCTGTAGCCTGGGAACATAACTGAGGATTGATTCTGGAATCTTGCGGCCTGGGAAAATGACAACGGTGGATTCTGGAACCCTTTGGCCTGGGAACATGAGAACGGTTTGATTCTGGAACCCTGTGGCCTGGGAACATGCCTGAGGTTTGATGGTGGAAACCTGTGGCCTGGCAACATGACTGAGGTTTGATTCTGGAGGACTGTGGCTAGGGAACATGATATCGGGTTGATTCTGGAAACCTGTGTCATGGGAACAAGACTGAGGTTTGATTCTGGAACCCTGTGCCTTGGGAACATGACTGAGGTTTGTTTCTGGAAACCTGTTCCCTGGGAACATGACTGAGGTTTGATTCTGGACACCTGTGTCCTGGGAACATGACTGAGGTTTGATTGCTGAAACCTGTGGCCTGCGAACATGACTCAGGTTTGATTCTGGAACCATGTGTCCTGGGAATATGACTGAGGTTTGATTCTGGAAGCCTTTGGCCTGGGAAAATGACTGAGGTTTCATTGTGGAAACATGTGGCTTGGGATGATGACTGAGGTTTGATGGTGGAACACTATGGCCTGGCAAAATGACTGAGGCTTGATTCTGGAACCCTGTGGCCTGGCAACTTGACTGAGGTGTGATGGCAGAAACCTGTGGCCTGGCAACATGACTGAGTTTGATTGTGGCACCCTGTGCACGGGGAACATGACTGAGGCCTGATACTGGAACCCCGTGGCGTGGGAACTTGACATTGGTTTGATTCTGGAGCCCTGTTTACTGGGAACATGACTGAGGTTTTTTTTTTTTTTTTTTTTTTTTTTTTTTTTTCTTTTTTTTTTTTTTTTTTTTTTTTTTTTAAACATCTTTATTGAAGTATAATTGCCTTACAATGGTGTGTTAGCTTCTGCTTTATAACAAAGTGAATCAGTTATACATATACAATATGTTCCCATTTCTCTTCCCTCTTGCATCTCCCTCCCTCCCACCCTCCCCATCCCATCCCTCTAGATGGTCACAAAGCACCGAGCTGATCTCCCTGTGCTATGCGGCTGCTTCCCACTAGTTATCTATTTTACATTTGGTGGTGTATATATGTCCATGACACTCTCTTACCCTGTCACATCTCACCCCACCCCCTCCCCATATCCTCAAGTCATGACTGAGGTTTGATGGTTGACACCTGTGGCCTGGCAACATGATTGAGGTTTGATAGTGGAACCCTCAGGCTTGGGAACATGAGTGAGGCTTGATGGTGGAACCCTGTGGCCTGGCAACATGAGTGAGGCTTGATGGTGGAACCCTGTGGCTTGGCAAGATGACTTAGATTTGATTGTGGAACACTCTTTCCTGGGAACATGACTGAGGCTTGATGGTGGAACCGTGGCCTAGCAACAGGACAGAGGTTTGATTGTGGAACCCTCTGGCCTGGGAATATGACTGAGGTTTCATTGTGGAACCCTGTGGCCTGGGAACATGACTGGGAGTTTATTTCTGAAACCTGTGTCCAGGGAACATGACTGAGGTTTTATTCTGGAACCATGTGGCCTGGGAATATGACTGAGGTTTGATTCTGGAAACCATTGGCCAGGGAAGATGACTGATATTAGAGTGTGGAATCCTGTGGCCTGGGAACATGACATCGGTGGATTCTGGAACCTTGTGGCGGGGGAACATGCCTGAGGTTTGATGGTGGAAACCTGTGGCCTGGCAACAGGACTGAGGTTTGATTCTGGAAGACTGTGGCTAGGGAACATGATATCGGGTTGATTCTGGCAACCTGTGTCCTGGGAACAAGACTGAGGTTTGATTCTGGAACCCTGTGCCTTGGGAACATGACTGAGGTTTGTTTCTGGAAGCCTGTTCCCTGGAAACATGACTGAGGCTTGATGGTGGAACCGTGGTCTGGCAACAGAACTGAGGTTTAATTGTGGAACCCTGTGGCCTGGGAACATGAGTGGGATTTTATTTCTGAAACCTGTGTCCAGGGAACATTACGGAGGTTTTATTCTGGAACCCTGTGTCCTGGGAAGACAACTGAGGTTTGATTCTGGAACCATGTGGCCTGGGAATATGACTGAGGTTTGATTCTGGAAACCATTGGTCTGGGAAGATGACTGATGTTAGAGTGTGGAATCCTGTGGCCTGGGAACATGACATCGGTTTGGATTCCGGTACCCTGTTGCCTGGGAACATGAAATCGGTTTGATTCTGGAAACCTGTGGCCTGGGAATATGACTGAGGTTTGATGGTGGTACCCTATGGCCTGGCAACATGACTGAAGTTTGATTCTGGATCCCTGTGTCCTGGGAACATGACTGAGGCGTGATTCTGGAAAACTGTGGCCTGGGAACATGACATCTATTTAGATTGTGGAATACTGTGCCCCGGGAACCTGACTGAGCCTTGGTTCTGGAACCCTGTGGGCTGGGAATATGACTGAGGTTTTATTCTGGAACCCTGTAGCCTGGGAACATAACTGAGGATTGATTCTTGAACCCTGTGGCCTGGGAACATGACATCGGTGGATTCTGGAACCCTTTGGCCTGGGAACATGAGAACGGTTTGATTCTGGAACCCTGTGGCCTGGGAACATGCCTGAGGTTTGATGGTGGAAACCTGTGGCCTGGCAACATGACTGAGGTTTGATTCTGGCAGACTGTGGCTAGGGAACATGATATCGGCTTGATTCTGGAAACCTGTGTCATGGGAACAAGACTGAGGTTTGATTCTGGAACCCTGTGCCTTGGGAACATGACTGAGGTTTGTTTCTGGAAACCTGTTCCCTGGGAACATGACTGAGGTTTGATTCTGGACACCTGTGTCCTGGGAACATGACTGAGGTTTGATTGCTGAAACCTGTGGCCTGCGAACATGACTCAGGTTTGATTCTGGAACCATGTGTCCTGGGAATATGACTGAGGTTTGATTCTGGAAGCCTTTGGCCTGGGAAAATGACTGAGGTTTCATTGTGGAAACATGTGGCTTGGGATGATGACTGAGGTTTGATGGTGGAACACTATGGCCTGGCAAAATGACTGAGGCTTGATTCTGGAACCCTGTGGCCTGGCAACTTGACTGAGGTGTGATGGCAGAAACCTGTGGCCTGGCAACATGACTGAGTTTGATTGTGGCACCCTGTGCACGGGGAACATGACTGAGGCCTGATACTAGAACCCCGTGGCGTGGGAACTTGACATTGGTTTGATTCTGGAGCCCTGTTTACTGGGAACATGACTGAGGTTTGATGGTTGACACCTGTGGCCTGGCAACATGATTGAGGTTTGATAGTGGAACCCTCAGGCTTGGGAACATGAGTGAGGCTTGATGGTGGAACCCTGTGGCCTGGCAACATGAGTGAGGCTTGATGGTGGAACCCTGTGGCTTGGCAAGATGACTTAGGTTTGATTGTGGAACAGTCTTTCCTGGGAACATGACTGAGGCTTGATGGTGGAACCGTGGCCTAGCAACAGGACAGAGGTTTGATTGTGGAACCCTCTGGCCTGGGAATATGACTGAGGTTTAATTGTGGAACCCTGTGGCCTGGGAACATGACTGGGAGTTTATTTCTGAAACCTGTGTCCAGGGAACAAGACTGAGGTTTTATTCTGGAACCATGTGGCCTGGGAATATGACTGAGGTTTGATTCTGGAAACCATTGGCCTGGGAAGATGACTGATGTTAGAGTGTGGAATCCTGTGGCCTGGGAACATGACATCGGTGGATTCTGGAACCCTGTGGCCTGGGAACATGCCTGAGGTTTGATGGTGGAAACCTGTGGCCTGGCAACAGGACTGAGGTTTGATTCTGGAAGACTGTGGCTAGGGAACATGATATCGGGTTGATTCTGGCAACCTGTGTCCTGGGAACAAGACTGAGGTTTGATTCTGGAACCCTGTGCCTTGGGAACATGACTGAGGTTTGTTTCTGGAAGCCTGTTCCCAGGGAACATGACTGAGGATTGATGGTGGAACCGTGGTCTGGCAACAGAACTGAGGTTTGATTGTGGAACCCTCTGGCCTGGGAATATGACTGAGGTTTAATTGTGGAACCCTGTGTCCTGGGAAGACAACTGAGGTTTGATTCTGGAACCATGTGGCCTGGGAATATGACTGAGGTTTGATTCTGGAAACCATTGGCCTGGGAAGATGACTGATGTTAGAGTGTGGAATCCTGTGGCCTGGGAACATGACATCGGTTTGGATTCCGGTACCCTGTTGCCTGGGAACATGAAATCGGTTTGATTCTGGAAACCTGTGGCCTGGGAATATGACTGAGGTTTGATGGTGGTACCCTATGGCCTGGCAACATGACTGAAGTTTGATTCTGGATCCCTGTGTCCTGGGAACATGACTGAGCCTTGGTTCTGGAACCCTGTGGGCTGGGAACATGACTGAGGATTTATTCTGGAACCCTGTAGCCTGGGAACATAACTGAGGATTGATTCTGGAACCCTGTGGCCTGGGAACATGACATCGGTGGATTCTGGAACCCTGAGGCCTGGGAACATGACATCTGTTTAGATTGTGGAATACTGTGCCCCGGGAACCTGACTGAGCCTCGGTTCTGGAATCCTGTGGACTGGGAACATGACTGAGGTTTTATTCTGGAACCCTGTAGCCTGGGAACATAACTGAGGATTGATTCTGGAATCTTGCGGCCTGGGAAAATGACAACGGTGGATTCTGGAACCCTTTGGCCTGGGAACATGAGAACGGGTTGATTCTGGAACCCTGTGGCCTGGGAACATGCCTGAGGTTTGATGGTGGAAACCTGTGGCCTGGCAACATGACTGAGGTTTGATTCTGGAAGACTGTGGCTAGGGAACATGATATCGGGTTGATTCTGGAAACCTGTGTCATGGGAACAAGACTGAGGTTTGATTCTGGAACCCTGTGCCTTGGGAACATGACTGAGGTTTGTTTCTGGAAACCTGTTCCCTGGGAACATGACTGAGGTTTGATTCTGGACACCTGTGTCCTGGGAACATGACTGAGGTTTGATTGCTGAAACCTGTGGCCTGCGAACATGACTCAGGTTTGATTCTGGAACCCTGTGTCCTGGGAATATGACTGAGGTTTGATTCTGGAAGCCTTTGGCCTGGGAAAATGACTGAGGTTTCATTGTGGAAACATGTGGCTTGGGATGATGACTGAGGTTTGATGGTGGAACACTATGGCCTGGCAAAATGACTGAGGCTTGATTCTGGAACCCTGTGGCCTGGCAACTTGACTGAGGTGTGATGGCAGAAACCTGTGGCCTGGCAACATGACTGAGTTTGATTGTGGCACCCTGTGCACGGGGAACATGACTGAGGCCTGATACTGGAACCCCGTGGCGTGGGAACTTGACATTGGTTTGATTCTGGAGCCCTGTTTACTGGGAACATGACTGAGGTTTGATGGTTGACACCTGTGGCCTGGCAACATGATTGAGGTTTGATAGTGGAACCCTCAGGCTTGGGAACATGAGTGAGGCTTGATGGTGGAACCCTGTGGCCTGGCAATATGAGTGAGGCTTGATGGTGGAACCCTGTGGCTTGGCAAGATGACTTAGGTTTGATTGTGGAACAGTCTTTCCTGGGAACATGACTGAGGCTTGATGGTGGAACCGTGGCCTAGCAACAGGACAGAGGTTTGATTGTGGAACCCTCTGGTCTGGGAATATGACTGAGGTTTCATTGTGGAACCCTGTGGCCTGGGAACATGACTGGGAGTTTATTTCTGAAACCTGTGTCCAGGGAACATGACTGAGGTTTTATTCTGGAACCATGTGGCCTGGGAATATGACTGAGGTTTGATTCTGGAAACCGTTGGCCTGGGAAGATGACTGATGTTAGAGTGTGGAATCCTGTGGCCTGGGAACATGACATCGGTGGATTCTGGAACCCTGTGGCCTGGGAACATGCCTGAGGTTTGATGGTGGAAACCTGTGGCCTGGCAACAGGACTGAGGTTTGATTCTGGAAGACTGTGGCTAGGGAACATGATATCGGGTTGATTCTGGCAACCTGTGTCCTGGGAACAAGACTGAGGTTTGATTCTGGAACCCTGTGCTTTGGGAACATGATTGAGGTTTGTTTCTGGAAGCCTGTTCCCTGGGAACATGACTGAGGCTTGATGGTGGAACCGTGGTCTGGCAACAGAACTGAGGTTTGATTGTGGAACCCTCTGGCCTGGGAATATGACTGAGGTTTAATTGTGGAACCCTGTGGCCTGGGAACATGACTGGGATTTTATTTCTGAAACCTGTGTCAAGGGAACATGACTGAGGGTTTATTCTGGAACCCTGTGTCCTGGGAAGACAACTGAGGTTTGATTCTGGAACCATGTGGCCTGGGAATATGACTGAGGTTTGATTCTGGAAACCATTGGTCTGGGAAGATGACTGATGTTAGAGTGTGGAATCCTGTGGCCTGGGAACATGACATCGGTTTGGATTCCGGTACCCTGTTGCCTGGGAACATGAAATCGGTTTGATTCTGGAAACCTGTGGCCTGGGAATATGACTGAGGTTTGATGGTGGTACCCTATGGCCTGGCAACATGACTGAAGTTTGATTCTGGATCCCTGTGTCCTGGGAACATGACTGAGGCGTGATTCTGGAAAACTGTGGCCTGGGAACATGACATCTATTTAGATTGTGGAATACTGTGCCCCGGGAACCTGACTGAGCCTTGGTTCTGGAACCCTGTGGGCTGGGAATATGACTGAGGTTTTATTCTGGAACCCTGTAGCCTGGGAACATAACTGAGGATTGATTCTTGAACCCTGTGGCCTGGGAACATGACATCGGTGGATTCTGGAACCCTTTGGCCTGGGAACATGAGAACGGTTTGATTCTGGAACCCTGTGGCCTGGGAACATGCCTGAGGTTTGATGGTGGAAACCTGTGGCCTGGCAACATGACTGAGGTTTGATTCTGGCACACTGTGGCTAGGGAACATGATATCGGCTTGATTCTGGAAACCTGTGTCATGGGAACAAGACTGAGGTTTGATTCTGGAACCCTGTGCCTTGGGAACATGACTGAGGTTTGTTTCTGGAAACCTGTTCCCTGGGAACATGACTGAGGTTTGATTCTGGACACCTGTGTCCTGGGAACATGACTGAGGTTTGATTGCTGAAACCTGTGGCCTGTGAACATGACTCAGGTTTGATTCTGGAACCATGTGTCCTGGGAATATGACTGAGGTTTGATTCTGGAAGCCTTTGGCCTGGGAAAATGACTGAGGTTTCATTGTGGAAACATGTGGCTTGGGATGATGACTGAGGTTTGATGGTGGAACACTATGGCCTGGCAAAATGACTGAGGCTTGATTCTGGAACCCTGTGGCCTGGCAACTTGACTGAGGTGTGATGGCAGAAACCTGTGGCCTGGCAACATGACTGAGTTTGATTGTGGCACCCTGTGCACGGGGAACATGACTGAGGCCTGATACTAGAACCCCGTGGCGTGGGAACTTGACATTGGTTTGATTCTGGAGCCCTGTTTACTGGGAACATGACTGAGGTTTGATGGTTGACACCTGTGGCCTGGCAACATGATTGAGGTTTGATAGTGGAACCCTCAGGCTTGGGAACATGAGTGAGGCTTGATGGTGGAACCCTGTGGCCTGGCAACATGAGTGAGGCTTGATGGTGGAACCCTGTGGCTTGGCAAGATGACTTAGGTTTGATTGTGGAACAGTCTTTCCTGGGAACATGACTGAGGCTTGATGGTGGAACCGTGGCCTAGCAACAGGACAGAGGTTTGATTGTGGAACCCTCTGGCCTGGGAATATGACTGAGGTTTAATTGTGGAACCCTGTGGCCTGGGAACATGACTGGGAGTTTATTTCTGAAACCTGTGTCCAGGGAACAAGACTGAGGTTTTATTCTGGAACCATGTGGCCTGGGAATATGACTGAGGTTTGATTCTGGAAACCATTGGCCTGGGAAGATGACTGATGTTAGAGTGTGGAATCCTGTGGCCTGGGAACATGACATCGGTGGATTCTGGAACCCTGTGGCCTGGGAACATGCCTGAGGTTTGATGGTGGAAACCTGTGGCCTGGCAACAGGACTGAGGTTTGATTCTGGAAGACTGTGGCTAGGGAACATGATATCGGGTTGATTCTGGCAACCTGTGTCCTGGGAACAAGACTGAGGTTTGATTCTGGAACCCTGTGCCTTGGGAACATGACTGAGGTTTGTTTCTGGAAGCCTGTTCCCAGGGAACATGACTGAGGCTTGATGGTGGAACCGTGGTCTGGCAACAGAACTGAGGTTTAATTGTGGAACCCTCTGGCCTGGGAATATGACTGAGGTTTAATTGTGGAACCCTGTGTCCTGGGAAGACAACTGAGGTTTGATTCTGGAACCATGTGGCCTGGGAATATGACTGAGGTTTGATTCTGGAAACCATTGGCCTGGGAAGATGACTGATGTTAGAGTGTGGAATCCTGTGGCCTGGGAACATGACATCGGTTTGGATTCCGGTATCCTGTTGCCTGGGAACATGAAATCGGTTTGATTCTGGAAACCTGTGGCCTGGGAATATGACTGAGGTTTGATGGTGGTACCCTATGGCCTGGCAACATGACTGAAGTTTGATTCTGGATCCCTGTGTCCTGGGAACATGACTGAGCCTTGGTTCTGGAACCCTGTGGTCTGGGAACATGACTGAGGATTTATTCTGGAACCCTGTAGCCTGGGAACATAACTGAGGATTGATTCTTGAACCCTGTGGCCTGGGAACATGACATCGGTGGATTCTGGAACCCTGAGGCCTGGGAACATGACATCTGTTTAGATTGTGGAATACTGTGCCCCGGGAACCTGACTGAGCCTCGGTTCTGGAATCCTGTGGACTGGGAACATGACTGAGGTTTTATTCTGGAACCCTGTAGCCTGGGAACATAACTGAGGATTGATTCTGGAATCTTGCGGCCTGGGAAAATGACAACGGTGGATTCTGGAACCCTTTGGCCTGGGAACATGAGAACGGGTTGATTCTGGAACCCTGTGGCCTGGGAACATGCCTGAGGTTTGATGGTGGAAACCTGTGGCCTGGCAACATGACTGAGGTTTGATTCTGGAAGACTGTGGCTAGGGAACATGATATCGGGTTGATTCTGGAAACCTGTGTCATGGGAACAAGACTGAGGTTTGATTCTGGAACCCTGTGCCTTGGGAACATGACTGAGGTTTGTTTCTGGAAACCTGTTCCCTGGGAACATGACTGAGGTTTGATTCTGGACACCTGTGTCCTGGGAATATGACTGAGGTTTGATTGCTGAAACCTGTGGCCTGCGAACATGACTCAGGTTTGATTCTGGAACCCTGTGTCCTGGGAATATGACTGAGGTTTGATTCTGGAAGCCTTTGGCCTGGGAAAATGACTGAGGTTTCATTGTGGAAACATGTGGCTTGGGATGATGACTGAGGTTTGATGGTGGAACACTATGGCCTGGCAAAATGACTGAGGCTTGATTCTGGAACCCTGTGGCCTGGCAACTTGACTGAGGTGTGATGGCAGAAACCTGTGGCCTGGCAACATGACTGAGTTTGATTGTGCCACCCTGTGCACGGGGAACATGACTGAGGCCTGATACTGGAACCCCGTGGCGTGGGAACTTGACATTGGTTTGATTCTGGAGCCCTGTTTACTGGGAACATGACTGAGGTTTGATGGTTGACACCTGTGGCCTGGCAACATGATTGAGGTTTGATAGTGGAACCCTCAGGCTTGGGAACATGAGTGAGGCTTGATGGTGGAACCCTGTGGCCTGGCAACATGAGTGAGGCTTGATGGTGGAACCCTGTGGCTTGGCAAGATGACTTAGATTTGATTGTGGAACACTCTTTCCTGGGAACATGACTGAGGCTTGATGGTGGAACCGTGGCCTAGCAACTGGACAGAGGTTTGATTGTGGAACCCTCTGGCCTGGGAATATGACTGAGGTTTCATTGTGGAACCCTGTGGCCTGGGAACATGACTGGGAGTTTATTTCTGAAACCTGTGTCCAGGGAACATGACTGAGGTTTTATTCTGGAACCATGTGGCCTGGGAATATGACTGAGGTTTGATTCTGGAAACCATTGGCCTGGGAAGATGACTGATATTAGAGTGTGGAATCCTGTGGCCTGGGAACATGACATCGGTGGATTCTGGAACCCTGTGGCGGGGGAACATGCCTGAGGTTTGATGGTGGAAACCTGTGGCCTGGCAACAGGACTGAGGTTTGATTCTGGAAGACTGTGGCTAGGGAACATGATATCGGGTTGATTCTGGCAACCTGTGTCCTGGGAACAAGACTGAGGTTTGATTCTGGAACCCTGTGCCTTGGGAACATGACTGAGGTTTGTTTCTGGAAGCCTGTTCCCTGGGAACATGACTGAGGCTTGATGGTGGAACCGTGGTCTGGCAACAGAACTGAGGTTTAATTGTGGAACCCTGTGGCCTGGGAACATGAGTGGGATTTTATTTCTGAAACCTGTGTCCAGGGAACATTACGGAGGTTTTATTCTGGAACCCTGTGTCCTGGGAAGACAACTGAGGTTTGATTCTGGAACCATGTGGCCTGGGAATATGACTGAGGTTTGATTCTGGAAACCATTGGTCTGGGAAGATGACTGATGTTAGAGTGTGGAATCCTGTGGCCTGGGAACATGACATCGGTTTGGATTCCGGTACCCTGTTGCCTGGGAACATGAAATCGGTTTGATTCTGGAAACCTGTGGCCTGGGAATATGACTGAGGTTTGATGGTGGTACCCTATGGCCTGGCAACATGACTGAAGTTTGATTCTGGATCCCTGTGTCCTGGGAACATGACTGAGGCGTGATTCTGGAAAACTGTGGCCTGGGAACATGACATCTATTTAGATTGTGGAATACTGTGCCCCGGGAACCTGACTGAGCCTTGGTTCTGGAACCCTGTGGGCTGGGAATATGACTGAGGTTTTATTCTGGAACCCTGTAGCCTGGGAACATAACTGAGGATTGATTCTTGAACCCTGTGGCCTGGGAACATGACATCGGTGGATTCTGGAACCCTTTGGCCTGGGAACATGAGAACGGTTTGATTCTGGAACCCTGTGGCCTGGGAACATGCCTGAGGTTTGATGGTGGAAACCTGTGGCCTGGCAACATGACTGAGGTTTGATTCTGGAAGACTGTGGCTAGGGAACATGATATCGGCTTGATTCTGGAAACCTGTGTCATGGGAACAAGACTGAGGTTTGATTCTGGAACCCTGTGCCTTGGGAACATGACTGAGGTTTGTTTCTGGAAACCTGTTCCCTGGGAACATGACTGAGGTTTGATTCTGGACACCTGTGTCCTGGGAACATGACTGAGGTTTGATTGCTGAAACCTGTGGCCTGCGAACATGACTCAGGTTTGATTCTGGAACCATGTGTCCTGGGAATATGACTGAGGTTTGATTCTGGAAGCCTTTGGCCTGGGAAAATGACTGAGGTTTCATTGTGGAAACATGTGGCTTGGGATGATGACTGAGGTTTGATGGTGGAACACTATGGCCTGGCAAAATGACTGAGGCTTGATTCTGGAACCCTGTGGCCTGGCAACTTGACTGAGGTGTGATGGCAGAAACCTGTGGCCTGGCAACATGACTGAGTTTGATTGTGGCACCCTGTGCACGGGGAACATGACTGAGGCCTGATACTAGAACCCCGTGGCGTGGGAACTTGACATTGGTTTGATTCTGGAGCCCTGTTTACTGGGAACATGACTGAGGTTTGATGGTTGACACCTGTGGCCTGGCAACATGATTGAGGTTTGATAGTGGAACCCTCAGGCTTGGGAACATGAGTGAGGCTTGATGGTGGAACCCTGTGGCCTGGCAACATGAGTGAGGCTTGATGGTGGAACCCTGTGGCTTGGCAAGATGACTTAGGTTTGATTGTGGAACAGTCTTTCCTGGGAACATGACTGAGGCTTGATGGTGGAACCGTGGCCTAGCAACAGGACAGAGGTTTGATTGTGGAACCCTCTGGCCTGGGAATATGACTGAGGTTTCATTGTGGAACCCTGTGGCCTGGGAACATGACTGGGAGTTTATTTCTGAAACCTGTGTCCAGGGAACAAGACTGAGGTTTTATTCTGGAACCATGTGGCCTGGGAATATGACTGAGGTTTGATTCTGGAAACCATTGGCCTGGGAAGATGACTGATGTTAGAGTGTGGAATCCTGTGGCCTGGGAACATGACATCGGTGGATTCTGGAACCCTGTGGCCTGGGAACATGCCTGAGGTTTGATGGTGGAAACCTGTGGCCTGGCAACAGGACTGAGGTTTGATTCTGGAAGACTGTGGCTAGGGAACATGATATCGGGTTGATTCTGGCAACCTGTGTCCTGGGAACAAGACTGAGGTTTGATTCTGGAACCCTGTGCCTTGGGAACATGACTGAGGTTTGTTTCTGGAAGCCTGTTCCCTGGGAACATGACTGAGGCTTGATGGTGGAACCGTGGTCTGGCAACAGAACTGAGGTTTGATTGTGGAAACCTCTGGCCTGGGAATATGACTGAGGTTTAATTGTGGAACCCTGTGTCCTGGGAAGACAACTGAGGTTTGATTCTGGAACCATGTGGCCTGGGAATATGACTGAGGTTTGATTCTGGAAACCATTGGCCTGGGAAGATGACTGATGTTAGAGTGTGGAAACCTGTGGCCTGGGAACATGACATCGGTTTGGATTCCGGTATCCTGTTGCCTGGGAACATGAAATCGGTTTGATTCTGGAAACCTGTGGCCTGGGAATATGACTGAGGTTTGATGGTGGTACCCTATGGCCTGGCAACATGACTGAAGTTTGATTCTGGATCCCTGTGTCCTGGGAACATGACTGAGGCGTGATTCTGGAAAACTGTGGCCTGGGAACATGACATCTATTTAGATTGTGGAATACTGTGCCCCGGGAACCTGACTGAGCCTTGGTTCTGGAACCCTGTGGACTGGGAACATGACTGAGGATTTATTCTGGAACCCTGTAGCCTGGGAACATAACTGAGGATTGATTCTTGAACCCTGTGGCCTGGGAACATGACATCGGTGGATTCTGGAACCCTGAGGCCTGGGAACATGACATCTGTTTAGATTGTGGAATACTGTGCCCCGGGAACCTGACTGAGCCTCGGTTCTGGAATCCTGTGGACTGGGAACATGACTGAGGTTTTATTCTGGAACCCTGTAGCCTGGGAACATAACTGAGGATTGATTCTGGAATCTTGTGGCCTGGGAAAATGACAACGGTGGATTCTGGAACCCTTTGGCCTGGGAACATGAGAACGGGTTGATTCTGGAACCCTGTGGCCTGGGAACATGCCTGAGGTTTGATGGTGGAAACCTGTGGCCTGGCAACATGACTGAGGTTTGATTCTGGAAGACTGTGGCTAGGGAACATGATATCGGGTTGATTCTGGAAACCTGTGTCATGGGAACAAGACTGAGGTTTGATTCTGGAACCCTGTGCCTTGGGAACATGACTGAGGTTTGTTTCTGGAAACCTGTTCCCTGGGAACATGACTGAGGTTTGATTCTGGACACCTGTGTCCTGGGAACATGACTGAGGTTTGATTGCTGAAACCTGTGGCCTGCGAACATGACTCAGGTTTGATTCTGGAACCCTGTGTCCTGGGAATATGACTGAGGTTTGATTCTGGAAGCCTTTGGCCTGGGAAAATGACTGAGGTTTCATTGTGGAAACATGTGGCTTGGGATGATGACTGAGGTTTGATGGTGGAACACTATGGCCTGGCAAAATGACTGAGGCTTGATTCTGGAACCCTGTGGCCTGGCAACTTGACTGAGGTGTGATGGCAGAAACCTGTGGCCTGGCAACATGACTGAGTTTGATTGTGGCACCCTGTGCACGGGGAACATGACTGAGGCCTGATACTGGAACCCCGTGGCGTGGGAACTTGACATTGGTTTGATTCTGGAGCCCTGTTTACTGGGAACATGACTGAGGTTTGATGGTTGACACCTGTGGCCTGGCAACATGATTGAGGTTTGATAGTGGAACCCTCAGGCTTGGGAACATGAGTGAGGCTTGATGGTGGAACCCTGTGGCCTGGCAACATGAGTGAGGCTTGATGGTGGAACCCTGTGGCTTGGCAAGATGACTTAGATTTGATTGTGGAACACTCTTTCCTGGGAACATGACTGAGGCTTGATGGTGGAACCGTGGCCTAGCAACAGGACAGAGGTTTGATTGTGGAACCCTCTGGCCTGGGAATATGACTGAGGTTTCATTGTGGAACCCTGTGGCCTGGGAACATGACTGGGAGTTTATTTCTGAAACCTGTGTCCAGGGAACATGACTGAGGTTTTATTCTGGAACCATGTGGCCTGGGAATATGACTGAGGTTTGATTCTGGAAACCATTGGCCTGGGAAGATGACTGATATTAGAGTGTGGAATCCTGTGGCCTGGGAACATGACATCGGTGGATTCTGGAACCCTGTGGCGGGGGAACATGCCTGAGGTTTGATGGTGGAAACCTGTGGCCTGGCAACAGGACTGAGGTTTGATTCTGGAAGACTGTGGCTAGGGAACATGATATCGGGTTGATTCTGGCAACCTGTGTCCTGGGAACAAGACTGAGGTTTGATTCTGGAACCCTGTGCCTTGGGAACATGACTGAGGTTTGTTTCTGGAAGCCTGTTCCCTGGGAACATGACTGAGGCTTGATGGTGGAACCGTGGTCTGGCAACAGAACTGAGGTTTAATTGTGGAACCCTGTGGCCTGGGAACATGAGTGGGATTTTATTTCTGAAACCTGTGTCCAGGGAACATTACGGAGGTTTTATTCTGGAACCCTGTGTCCTGGGAAGACAACTGAGGTTTGATTCTGGAACCATGTGGCCTGGGAATATGACTGAGGTTTGATTCTGGAAACCATTGGTCTGGGAAGATGACTGATGTTAGAGTGTGGAATCCTGTGGCCTGGGAACATGACATCGGTTTGGATTCCGGTACCCTGTTGCCTGGGAACATGAAATCGGTTTGATTCTGGAAACCTGTGGCCTGGGAATATGACTGAGGTTTGATGGTGGTACCCTATGGCCTGGCAACATGACTGAAGTTTGATTCTGGATCCCTGTGTCCTGGGAACATGACTGAGGCGTGATTCTGGAAAACTGTGGCCTGGGAACATGACATCTATTTAGATTGTGGAATACTGTGCCCCGGGAACCTGACTGAGCCTTGGTTCTGGAACCCTGTGGGCTGGGAATATGACTGAGGTTTTATTCTGGAACCCTGTAGCCTGGGAACATAACTGAGGATTGATTCTTGAACCCTGTGGCCTGGGAACATGACATCGGTGGATTCTGGAACCCTTTGGCCTGGGAACATGAGAACGGTTTGATTCTGGAACCCTGTGGCCTGGGAACATGCCTGAGGTTTGATGGTGGAAACCTGTGGCCTGGCAACATGACTGAGGTTTGATTCTGGCAGACTGTGGCTAGGGAACATGATATCGGCTTGATTCTGGAAACCTGTGTCATGGGAACAAGACTGAGGTTTGATTCTGGAACCCTGTGCCTTGGGAACATGACTGAGGTTTGTTTCTGGAAACCTGTTCCCTGGGAACATGACTGAGGTTTGATTCTGGACACCTGTGTCCTGGGAACATGACTGAGGTTTGATTGCTGAAACCTGTGGCCTGCGAACACGACTCAGGTTTGATTCTGGAACCATGTGTCCTGGGAATATGACTGAGGTTTGATTCTGGAAGCCTTTGGCCTGGGAAAATGACTGAGGTTTCATTGTGGAAACATGTGGCTTGGGATGATGACTGAGGTTTGATGGTGGAACACTATGGCCTGGCAAAATGACTGAGGCTTGATTCTGGAACCCTGTGGCCTGGCAACTTGACTGAGGTGTGATGGCAGAAACCTGTGGCCTGGCAACATGACTGAGTTTGATTGTGGCACCCTGTGCACGGGGAACATGACTGAGGCCTGATACTAGAACCCCGTGGCGTGGGAACTTGACATTGGTTTGATTCTGGAGCCCTGTTTACTGGGAACATGACTGAGGTTTGATGGTTGACACCTGTGGCCTGGCAACATGATTGAGGTTTGATAGTGGAACCCTCAGGCTTGGGAACATGAGTGAGGCTTGATGGTGGAACCCTGTGGCCTGGCAACATGAGTGAGGCTTGATGGTGGAACCCTGTGGCTTGGCAAGATGACTTAGGTTTGATTGTGGAACAGTCTTTCCTGGGAAGATGACTGAGGCTTGATGGTGGAACCGTGGCCTAGCAACAGGACAGAGGTTTGATTGTGGAACCCTCTGGCCTGGGAATATGACTGAGGTTTCATTGTGGAACCCTGTGGCCTGGGAACATGACTGGGAGTTTATTTCTGAAACCTGTGTCCAGGGAACATGACTGAGGTTTTATTCTGGAACCATGTGGCCTGGGAATATGACTGAGGTTTGATTCTGGAAACCATTGGCCTGGGAAGATGACTGATGTTAGAGTGTGGAATCCTGTGGCCTGGGAACATGACATCGGTGGATTCTGGAACCCTGTGGCCTGGGAACATGCCTGAGGTTTGATGGTGGAAACCTGTGGCCTGGCAACAGGACTGAGGTTTGATTCTGGAAGACTGTGGCTAGGGAACATGATATCGGGTTGATTCTGGCAACCTGTGTCCTGGGAACAAGACTGAGGTTTGATTCTGGAACCCTGTGCCTTGGGAACATGACTGAGGTTTGTTACTGGAAGCCTGTTCCCTGGGAACATGACTGAGGCTTGCTGGTGGAACCGTGGTCTGGCAACAGAACTGAGGTTTGATTGTGGAACCCTCTGGCCTGGGAATATGACTGAGGTTTAATTGTGGAACCCTGTGTCCTGGGAAGACAACTGAGGTTTGATTCTGGAACCATGTGGCCTGGGAATATGACTGAGGTTTGATTCTGGAAACCATTGGCCTGGGAAGATGACTGATGTTAGAGTGTGGAATCCTGTGGCCTGGGAACATGACTGGGATTTTATTTCTGAAAGCTGTGTCCAGGGAACATGACGGAGGTTTTATTCTGGAACCCTGTGTCCTGGGAAGACAACTGAGGTTTGATTCTGGAATCATGTGGCCTGGGAATATGACTGAGGTTTGATTCTGGAAACCATTGGCCTGGGAAGATGACTGATGTTAGAGTGTGGAATCCTGTGGCCTGGGAATATGACATCGGTTTGGATTCCGGTATCCTGTTGCCTGGGAACATGAAATCGGTTTGATTCTGGAAACCTGTGGCCTGGGAATATGACTGAGGTTTGATGGTGGTACCCTATGGCCTGGCAACATGACTGAAGTTTGATTCTGGATCCCTGTGTCCTGGGAACATGACTGAGGCGTGATTCTGGAAAACTGTGGCCTGGGAACATGACATCTATTTAGATTGTGGAATACTGTGCCCCGGGAACCTGACTGAGCCTTGGTTCTGGAACCCTGTGGGCTGGGAACATGACTGAGGATTTATTCTGGAACCCTGTAGCCTGGGAACATAACTGAGGATTGATTCTTGAACCCTGTGGCCTGGGAACATGACATCGGTGGATTCTGGAACCCTGAGGCCTGGGAACATGACATCTGTTTAGATTGTGGAATACTGTGCCCCGGGAACCTGACTGAGCCTCGGTTCTGGAATCCTGTGGACTGGGAACATGACTGAGGTTTTATTCTGGAACCCTGTAGCCTGGGAACATAACTGAGGATTGATTCTGGAATCTTGCGGCCTGGGAAAATGACAACGGTGGATTCTGGAACCCTTTGGCCTGGGAACATGAGAACGGGTTGATTCTGGAACCCTGTGGCCTGGGAACATGCCTGAGGTTTGATGGTGGAAACCTGTGGCCTGGCAACATGACTGAGGTTTGATTCTGGAAGACTGTGGCTAGGGAACATGATATCGGGTTGATTCTGGAAACCTGTGTCATGGGAACAAGACTGAGGTTTGATTCTGGAACCCTGTGCCTTGGGAACATGACTGAGGTTTGTTTCTGGAAACCTGTTCCCTGGGAACATGACTGAGGTTTGATTCTGGACACCTGTGTCCTGGGAACATGACTGAGGTTTGATTGCTGAAACCTGTGGCCTGCGAACATGACTCAGGTTTGATTCTGGAACCATGTGTCCTGGGAATATGACTGAGGTTTGATTCTGGAAGCCTTTGGCCTGGGAAAATGACTGAGGTTTCATTGTGGAAACATGTGGCTTGGGATGATGACTGAGGTTTGATGGTGGAACACTATGGCCTGGCAAAATGACTGAGGCTTGATTCTGGAACCCTGTGGCCTGGCAACTTGAGTGAGGTGTGATGGCAGAAACCTGTGGCCTGGCAACATGACTGAGTTTGATTGTGGCACCCTGTGCACGGGGAACATGACTGAGGCCTGATACTGGAACCCCGTGGCGTGGGAACTTGACATTGGTTTGATTCTGGAGCCCTGTTTACTGGGAACATGACTGAGGTTTGATGGTTGACACCTGTGGCCTGGCAACATGATTGAGGTTTGATAGTGGAACCCTCAGGCTTGGGAACATGAGTGAGGCTTGATGGTGGAACCCTGTGGCCTGGCAACATGAGTGAGGCTTGATGGTGGAACCCTGTGGCTTGGCAAGATGACTTAGATTTGATTGTGGAACACTCTTTCCTGGGAACATGACTGAGGCTTGATGGTGGAACCGTGGCCTAGCAACAGGACAGAGGTTTGATTGTGGAACCCTCTGGCCTGGGAATATGACTGAGGTTTCATTGTGGAACCCTGTGGCCTGGGAACATGACTGGGAGTTTATTTCTGAAACCTGTGTCCAGGGAACATGACTGAGGTTTTATTCTGGAACCATGTGGCCTGGGAATATGACTGAGGTTTGATTCTGGAAACCATTGGCCTGGGAAGATGACTGATATTAGAGTGTGGAATCCTGTGGCCTGGGAACATGACATCGGTGGATTCTGGAACCCTGTGGCGGGGGAACATGCCTGAGGTTTGATGGTGGAAACCTGTGGCCTGGCAACAGGACTGAGGTTTGATTCTGGAAGACTGTGGCTAGGGAACATGATATCGGGTTGATTCTGGCAAACTGTGTCCTGGGAACAAGACTGAGGTTTGATTCTGGAACCCTGTGCCTTGGGAACATGACTGAGGTTTGTTTCTGGAAGCCTGTTCCCTGGGAACATGACTGAGGCTTGATGGTGGAACCGTGGTCTGGCAACAGAACTGAGGTTTAATTGTGGAACCCTGTGGCCTGGGAACATGACTGGGAGTTTATTTCTGAAACCTGTGTCCAGGGAACATTACGGAGGTTTTATTCTGGAACCCTGTGTCCTGGGAAGACAACTGAGGTTTGATTCTGGAACCATGTGGCCTGGGAATATGACTGAGGTTTGATTCTGGAAACCATTGGTCTGGGAAGATGACTGATGTTAGAGTGTGGAATCCTGTGGCCTGGGAACATGACATCGGTTTGGATTCCGGTACCCTGTTGCCTGGGAACATGAAATCGGTTTGATTCTGGAAACCTGTGGCCTGGGAATATGACTGAGGTTTGATGGTGGTACCCTATGGCCTGGCAACATGACTGAAGTTTGATTCTGGATCCCTGTGTCCTGGGAACATGACTGAGGCGTGATTCTGGAAAACTGTGGCCTGGGAACATGACATCTATTTAGATTGTGGAATACTGTGCCCCGGGAACCTGACTGAGCCTTGGTTCTGTAACCCTGTGGGCTGGGAACATGACTGAGGATTTATTCTGGAACCCTGTAGCCTGGGAACATAACTGAGGATTGATTCTTGAACCCTGTGGCCTGGGAAAATGACATCGGTGGATTCTGGAACCCTGAGGCCTGGGAACATGACATCTATTTAGATTGTGGAATACTGTGCCCCTGGAACCTGACTGAGCCTCGGTTCTGGAATCCTGTGGACTGGGAACATGACTGAGGTTTTATTCTGGAACCCTGTAGCCTGGGAACATAACTGAGGATTGATTCTGGAATCTTGCGGCCTGGGAAAATGACAACGGTGGATTCTGGAACCCTTTGGCCTGGGAACATGAGAACGGCTTGATTCTGGAACCCTGTGGCCTGGGAACATGCCTGAGGTTTGATGGTGGAAACCTGTGGCCTGGCAACATGACTGAGGTTTGATTCTGGAAGACTGTGGCTAGGGAACATGATATCGGGTTGATTCTGGAAACCTGTGTCATGGGAACAAGACTGAGGTTTGATTCTGGAACCCTGTGCCTTGGGAACATGACTGAGGTTTGTTTCTGGAAACCTGTTCCCTGGGAACATGACTGAGGTTTGATTCTGGACACCTGTGTCCTGGGAACATGACTGAGGTTTGATTGCTGAAACCTGTGGCCTGCGAACATGACTCAGGTTTGATCCTGGAACCATGTGTCCTGGGAATATGACTGAGGTTTGATTCTGGAAGCCTTTGGCCTGGGAAAATGACTGAGGTTTCATTGTGGAAACATGTGGCTTGGGATGATGACTGAGGTTTGATGGTGGAACACTATGGCCTGGCAAAATGACTGAGGCTTGATTCTGGAACCCTGTGGCCTGGCAACTTGACTGAGGTGTGATGGCAGAAACCTGTGGCCTGGCAACATGACTGAGTTTGATTGTGGTACCCTGTGCACGGGGAACATGACTGAGGCCTGATACTGGAACCCCGTGGCGTGGGAACTTGACATTGGTTTGATTCTGGAGCCCTGTTTACTGGGAACATGACTGAGGTTTGATGGTTGACACCTGTGGCCTGGCAACATGATTGAGGTTTGATAGTGGAACCCTCAGGCTTGGGAACATGAGTGAGGCTTGATGGTGGAACCCTGTGGCCTGGCAACATGAGTGAGGCTTGATGGTGGAACCCTGTGGCTTGGCAAGATGACTTAGGTTTGATTGTGGAACAGTCTTTCCTGGGAACATGACTGAGGCTTGATGGTGGAACCGTGGCCTAGCAACAGGACAGAGGTTTGATTGTGGAACCCTCTGGCCTGGGAATATGACTGAGGTTTCATTGTGGAACCCTGTGGCCTGGGAACATGACTGGGAGTTTATTTCTGAAACCTGTGTCCAGGGAACATGACTGAGGTTTTATTCTGGAACCAGGTGGCCTGGGAATATGACTGAGGTTTGATTCTGGAAACCATTGGCCTGGGAAGATGACTGATGTTAGAGTGTGGAATCCTGTGGCCTGGGAACATGACATCGGTGGATTCTGGAACCCTGTGGCCTGGGAACATGCCTGAGGTTTGATGGTGGAAACCTGTGGCCTGGCAACAGGACTGAGGTTTGATTCTGGAAGACTGTGGCTAGGGAACATGATATCGGGTTGATTCTGGCAACCTGTGTCCTGGGAACAAGACTGAGGTTTGATTCTGGAACCCTGTGCCTTGGGAACATGACTGAGGTTTGTTACTGGAAGCCTGTTCCCTGGGAACATGACTGAGGCTTGATGGTGGAACCGTGGTCTGGCAACAGAACTGAGGTTTGATTGTGGAACCCTCTGGCCTGGGAATATGACTGAGGTTTAATTGTGGAACCCTGTGTCCTGGGAAGACAACTGAGGTTTGATTCTGGAACCATGTGGCCTGGGAATATGACTGAGGTTTGATTCTGGAAACCATTGGCCTGGGAAGATGACTGATGTTAGAGTGTGGAATCCTGTGGCCTGGGAACATGACTGGGATTTTATTTCTGAAAGCTGTGTCCAGGGAACATGACGGAGGTTTTATTCTGGAACCCTGTGTCCTGGGAAGACAACTGAGGTTTGATTCTGGAACCATGTGGCCTGGGAATATGACTGAGGTTTGATTCTGGAAACCATTGGCCTGGGAAGATGACTGATGTTAGAGTGTGGAATCCTGTGGCCTGGGAACATGACATCGGTTTGGATTCCGGTACCCTGTTGCCTGGGAACATGAAATCGGTTTGATTCTGGAAACCTGTGGCCTGGGAATATGACTGAGGTTTGATGGTGGTACCCTATGGCCTGGCAACATGACTGAAGTTTGATTCTGGATCCCTGTGTCCTGGGAACATGACTGAGGCGTGATTCTGGAAAACTGTGGCCTGGGAACATGACATCTATTTAGATTGTGGAATACTGTGCCCCGGGAACCTGACTGAGCCTTGGTTCTGGAACCCTGTGGGCTGGGAATATGACTGAGGTTTTATTCTGGAACCCTGTAGCCTGGGAACATAACTGAGGATTGATTCTTGAACCCTGTGGCCTGGGAACATGACATCGGTGGATTCTGGAACCCTTTGGCCTGGGAACATGAGAACGATTTGATTCTGGAACCCTGTGGCCTGGGAACATGCCTGAGGTTTGATGGTGGAAACCTGTGGCCTGGCAACATGACTGAGGTTTGATTCTGGCAGACTGTGGCTAGGGAACATGATATCGGCTTGATTCTGGAAACCTGTGTCATGGGAACAAGACTGAGGTTTGATTCTGGAACCCTGTGCCTTGGGAACATGACTGAGGTTTGTTTCTGGAAACCTGTTCCCTGGGAACATGACTGAGGTTTGATTCTGGACACCTGTGTCCTGGGAACATGACTGAGGTTTGATTGCTGAAACCTGTGGCCTGCGAACACGACTCAGGTTTGATTCTGGAACCATGTGTCCTGGGAATATGACTGAGGTTTGATTCTGGAAGCCTTTGGCCTGGGAAAATGACTGAGGTTTCACTGTGGAAACATGTGGCTTGGGATGATGACTGAGGTTTGATGGTGGAACACTATGGCCTGGCAAAATGACTGAGGCTTGATTCTGGAACCCTGTGGCCTGGCAACTTGACTGAGGTGTGATGGCAGAAACCTGTGGCCTGGCAACATGACTGAGTTTGATTGTGGCACCCTGTGCACGGGGAACATGACTGAGGCCTGATACTAGAACCCCGTGGCGTGGGAACTTGACATTGGTTTGATTCTGGAGCCCTGTTTACTGGGAACATGACTGAGGTTTGATGGTTGACACCTGTGGCCTGGCAACATGATTGAGGTTTGATAGTGGAACCCTCAGGCTTGGGAACATGAGTGAGGCTTGATGGTGGAACCCTGTGGCCTGGCAACATGAGTGAGGCTTGATGGTGGAACCCTGTGGCTTGGCAAGATGACTTAGATTTGATTGTGGAACACTCTTTCCTGGGAACATGACTGAGGCTTGATGGTGGAACCGTGGCCTAGCAACAGGACAGAGGTTTGATTGTGGAACCCTCTGGCCTGGGAATATGACTGAGGTTTCATTGTGGAACCCTGTGGCCTGGGAACATGACTGGGAGTTTATTTCTGAAACCTGTGTCCAGGGAACATGACTGAGGTTTTATTCTGGAACCATGTGGCCTGGGAATATGACTGAGGTTTGATTCTGGAAACCATTGGCCTGGGAAGATGACTGATATTAGAGTGTGGAATCCTGTGGCCTGGGAACATGACATCGGTGGATTCTGGAACCCTGTGGCGGGGGAACATGCCTGAGGTTTGATGGTGGAAACCTGTGGCCTGGCAACAGGACTGAGGTTTGATTCTGGAAGACTGTGGCTAGGGAACATGATATCGGGTTGATTCTGGCAACCTGTGTCCTGGGAACAAGACTGAGGTTTGATTCTGGAACCCTGTGCCTTGGGAACATGACTGAGGTTTGTTTCTGGAAGCCTGTTCCCTGGGAACATGACTGAGGCTTGATGGTGGAACCGTGGTCTGGCAACAGAACTGAGGTTTAATTGTGGAACCCTGTGGCCTGGGAACATGAGTGGGATTTTATTTCTGAAACCTGTGTCCAGGGAACATTACGGAGGTTTTATTCTGGAACCCTGTGTCCTGGGAAGACAACTGAGGTTTGATTCTGGAACCATGTGGCCTGGGAATATGACTGAGGTTTGATTCTGGAAACCATTGGTCTGGGAAGATGACTGATGTTAGAGTGTGGAATCCTGTGGCCTGGGAACATGACATCGGTTTGGATTCCGGTACCCTGTTGCCTGGGAACATGAAATCGGTTTGATTCTGGAAACCTGTGGCCTGGGAATATGACTGAGGTTTGATGGTGGTACCCTATGGCCTGGCAACATGACTGAAGTTTGATTCTGGATCCCTGTGTCCTGGGAACATGACTGAGGCGTGATTCTGGAAAACTGTGGCCTGGGAACATGACATCTATTTAGATTGTGGAATACTGTGCCCCGGGAACCTGACTGAGCCTTGGTTCTGGAACCCTGTGGGCTGGGAATATGACTGAGGTTTTATTCTGGAACCCTGTAGCCTGGGAACATAACTGAGGATTGATTCTTGAACCCTGTGGCCTGGGAACATGACATCGGTGGATTCTGGAACCCTTTGGCCTGGGAACATGAGAACGGTTTGATTCTGGAACCCTGTGGCCTGGGAACATGCCTGAGGTTTGATGGTGGAAACCTGTGGCCTGGCAACATGACTGAGGTTTGATTCTGGCAGACTGTGGCTAGGGAACATGATATCGGCTTGATTCTGGAAACCTGTGTCATGGGAACAAGACTGAGGTTTGATTCTGGAACCCTGTGCCTTGGGAACATGACTGAGGTTTGTTTCTGGAAACCTGTTCCCTGGGAACATGACTGAGGTTTGATTCTGGACACCTGTGTCCTGGGAACATGACTGAGGTTTGATTGCTGAAACCTGTGGCCTGCGAACACGACTCAGGTTTGATTCTGGAACCATGTGTCCTGGGAATATGACTGAGGTTTGATTCTGGAAGCCTTTGGCCTGGGAAAATGACTGAGGTTTCATTGTGGAAACATGTGGCTTGGGATGATGACTGAGGTTTGATGGTGGAACACTATGGCCTGGCAAAATGACTGAGGCTTGATTCTGGAACCCTGTGGCCTGGCAACTTGACTGAGGTGTGATGGCAGAAACCTGTGGCCTGGCAACATGACTGAGTTTGATTGTGGCACCCTGTGCACGGGGAACATGACTGAGGCCTGATACTAGAACCCCGTGGCGTGGGAACTTGACATTGGTTTGATTCTGGAGCCCTGTTTACTGGGAACATGACTGAGGTTTGATGGTTGACACCTGTGGCCTGGCAACATGATTGAGGTTTGATAGTGGAACCCTCAGGCTTGGGAACATGAGTGAGGCTTGATGGTGGAACCCTGTGGCCTGGCAACATGAGTGAGGCTTGATGGTGGAACCCTGTGGCTTGGCAAGATGACTTAGATTTGATTGTGGAACACTCTTTCCTGGGAACATGACTGAGGCTTGATGGTGGAACCGTGGCCTAGCAACAGGACAGAGGTTTGATTGTGGAACCCTCTGGCCTGGGAATATGACTGAGGTTTCATTGTGGAACCCTGTGGCCTGGGAACATGACTGGGAGTTTATTTCTGAAACCTGTGTCCAGGGAACATGACTGAGGTTTTATTCTGGAACCATGTGGCCTGGGAATATGACTGAGGTTTGATTCTGGAAACCATTGGCCTGGGAAGATGACTGATATTAGAGTGTGGAATCCTGTGGCCTGGGAACATGACATCGGTGGATTCTGGAACCCTGTGGCGGGGGAACATGCCTGAGGTTTGATGGTGGAAACCTGTGGCCTGGCAACAGGACTGAGGTTTGATTCTGGAAGACTGTGGCTAGGGAACATGATATCGGGTTGATTCTGGCAACCTGTGTCCTGGGAACAAGACTGAGGTTTGATTCTGGAACCCTGTGCCTTGGGAACATGACTGAGGTTTGTTTCTGGAAGCCTGTTCCCTGGGAACATGACTGAGGCTTGATGGTGGAACCGTGGTCTGGCAACAGAACTGAGGTTTAATTGTGGAACCCTGTGGCCTGGGAACATGAGTGGGATTTTATTTCTGAAACCTGTGTCCAGGGAACATTACGGAGGTTTTATTCTGGAACCCTGTGTCCTGGGAAGACAACTGAGGTTTGATTCTGGAACCATGTGGCCTGGGAATATGACTGAGGTTTGATTCTGGAAACCATTGGTCTGGGAAGATGACTGATGTTAGAGTGTGGAATCCTGTGGCCTGGGAACATGACATCGGTTTGGATTCCGGTATCCTGTTGCCTGGGAACATGAAATCGGTTTGATTCTGGAAACCTGTGGCCTGGGAATATGACTGAGGTTTCATGGTGGTACCCTATGGCCTGGCAACATGACTGAAGTTTGATTCTGGATCCCTGTGTCCTGGGAACATGACTGAGGCGTGATTCTGGAAAACTGTGGCCTGGGAACATGACATCTATTTAGATTGTGGAATACTGTGCCCCGGGAACCTGACTGAGCCTTGGTTCTGGAACCCTGTGGGCTGGGAATATGACTGAGGTTTTATTCTGGAACCCTGTAGCCTGGGAACATAACTGAGGATTGATTCTTGAACCCTGTGGCCTGGGAACATGACATCGGTGGATTCTGGAACCCTTTGGCCTGGGAACATGAGAACGGTTTGATTCTGGAACCCTGTGGCCTGGGAACATGCCTGAGGTTTGATGGTGGAAACCTGTGGCCTGGCAACATGACTGAGGTTTGATTCTGGCAGACTGTGGCTAGGGAACATGATATCGGCTTGATTCTGGAAACCTGTGTCATGGGAACAAGACTGAGGTTTGATTCTGGAACCCTGTGCCTTGGGAACATGACTGAGGTTTGTTTCTGGAAACCTGTTCCCTGGGAACATGACTGAGGTTTGATTCTGGACACCTGTGTCCTGGGAACATGACTGAGGTTTGATTGCTGAAACCTGTGGCCTGCGAACACGACTCAGGTTTGATTCTGGAACCATGTGTCCTGGGAATATGACTGAGGTTTGATTCTGGAAGCCTTTGGCCTGGGAAAATGACTGAGGTTTCATTGTGGAAACATGTGGCTTGGGATGATGACTGAGGTTTGATGGTGGAACACTATGGCCTGGCAAAATGACTGAGGCTTGATTCTGGAACCCTGTGGCCTGGCAACTTGACTGAGGTGTGATGGCAGAAACCTGTGGCCTGGCAACATGACTGAGTTTGATTGTGGCACCCTGTGCACGGGGAACATGACTGAGGCCTGATACTAGAACCCCGTGGCGTGGGAACTTGACATTGGTTTGATTCTGGAGCCCTGTTTACTGGGAACATGACTGAGGTTTGATGGTTGACACCTGTGGCCTGGCAACATGATTGAGGTTTGATAGTGGAACCCTCAGGCTTGGGAACATGAGTGAGGCTTGATGGTGGAACCCTGTGGCCTGGCAACATGAGTGAGGCTTGATGGTGGAACCCTGTGGCTTGGCAAGATGACTTAGGTTTGATTGTGGAACAGTCTTTCCTGGGAACATGACTGAGGCTTGATGGAGGAACCGTGGCCTAGCAACAGGACAGAGGTTTGATTGTGGAACCCTCTGGCCTGGGAATATGACTGAGGTTTCATTGTGGAACCCTGTGGCCTGGGAACATGACTGGGAGTTTATTTCTGAAACCTGTGTCCAGGGAACATGACTGAGGTTTTATTCTGGAACCATGTGGCCTGGGAATATGACTGAGGTTTGATTCTGGAAACCATTGGCCTGGGAAGATGACTGATGTTAGAGTGTGGAATCCTGTGGCCTGGGAACATGACATCGGTGGATTCTGGAACCCTGTGGCCTGGGAACATGCCTGAGGTTTGATGGTGGAAACCTGTGGCCTGGCAACAGGACTGAGGTTTGATTCTGGAAGACTGTGGCTAGGGAACATGATATCGGGTTGATTCTGGCAACCTGTGTCCTGGGAACAAGACTGAGGTTTGATTCTGGAACCCTGTGCCTTGGGAACATGACTGAGGTTTGTTTCTGGAAGCCTGTTCCCTGGGAACATGACTGAGGCTTGATGGTGGAACCGTGGTCTGGCAACAGAACTGAGGTTTGATTGTGGAACCCTCTGGCCTGGGAATATGACTGAGGTTTAATTGTGGAACCCTGTGTCCTGGGAAGACAACTGAGGTTTGATTCTGGAACCATGTGGCCTGGGAATATGACTGAGGTTTGATTCTGGAAACCATTGGCCTGGGAAGATGACTGATGTTAGAGTGTGGAATCCTGTGGCCTGGGAACATGACATCGGTTTGGATTCCGGTATCCTGTTGCCTGGGAACATGAAATCGGTTTGATTCTGGAAACCTGTGGCCTGGGAATATGACTGAGGTTTGATGGTGGTACCCTATGGCCTGGCAACATGACTGAAGTTTGATTCTGGATCCCTGTGTCCTGGGAACATGACTGAGGCGTGATTCTGGAAAACTGTGGCCTGGGAACATGACATCTATTTAGATTGTGGAATACTGTGCCCCGGGAACCTGACTGAGCCTTGGTTCTGGAACCCTGTGGGCTGGGAACATGACTGAGGATTTATTCTGGAACCCTGTAGCCTGGGAACATAACTGAGGATTGATTCTTGAACCCTGTGGCCTGGGAACATGACATCGGTGGATTCTGGAACCCTGAGGCCTGGGAACATGACATCTGTTTAGATTGTGGAATACTGTGCCCCGGGAACCTGACTGAGCCTCGGTTCTGGAATCCTGTGGACTGGGAACATGACTGAGGTTTTATTCTGGAACCCTGTAGCCTGGGAACATAACTGAGGATTGATTCTGGAATCTTGCGGCCTGGGAAAATGACAACGGTGGATTCTGGAACCCTTTGGCCTGGGAACATGAGAACGGGTTGATTCTGGAACCCTGTGGCCTGGGAACATGCCTGAGGTTTGATGGTGGAAACCTGTGGCCTGGCAACATGACTGAGGTTTGATTCTGGAAGACTGTGGCTAGGGAACATGATATCGGGTTGATTCTGGAAACCTGTGTCATGGGAACAAGACTGAGGTTTGATTCTGGAACCCTGTGCCTTGGGAACATGACTGAGGTTTGTTTCTGGAAACCTGTTCCCTGGGAACATGACTGAGGTTTGATTCTGGACACCTGTGTCCTGGGAACATGACTGAGGTTTGATTGCTGAAACCTGTGGCCTGCGAACATGACTCAGGTTTGATTCTGGAACCATGTGTCCTGGGAATATGACTGAGGTTTGATTCTGGAAGCCTTTGGCCTGGGAAAATGACTGAGGTTTCATTGTGGAAACATGTGGCTTGGGATGATGACTGAGGTTTGATGGTGGAACACTATGGCCTGGCAAAATGACTGAGGCTTGATTCTGGAACCCTGTGGCCTGGCAACTTGACTGAGGTGTGATGGCAGAAACCTGTGGCCTGGCAACATGACTGAGTTTGATTGTGGCACCCTGTGCACGGGGAACATGACTGAGGCCTGATACTGGAACCCCGTGGCGTGGGAACTTGACATTGGTTTGATTCTGGAGCCCTGTTTACTGGGAACATGACTGAGGTTTGATGGTTGACACCTGTGGCCTGGCAACATGATTGAGGTTTGATAGTGGAACCCTCAGGCTTGGGAACATGAGTGAGGCTTGATGGTGGAACCCTGTGGCCTGGCAACATGAGTGAGGCTTGATGGTGGAACCCTGTGGCTTGGCAAGATGACTTAGATTTGATTGTGGAACACTCTTTCCTGGGAACATGACTGAGGCTTGATGGTGGAACCGTGGCCTAGCAACAGGACAGAGGTTTGATTGTGGAACCCTCTGGCCTGGGAATATGACTGAGGTTTCATTGTGGAACCCTGTGGCCTGGGAACATGACTGGGAGTTTATTTCTGAAACCTGTGTCCAGGGAACATGACTGAGGTTTTATTCTGGAACCATGTGGCCTGGGAATATGACTGAGGTTTGATTCTGGAAACCATTGGCCTGGGAAGATGACTGATATTAGAGTGTGGAATCCTGTGGCCTGGGAACATGACATCGGTGGATTCTGGAACCCTGTGGCGGGGGAACATGCCTGAGGTTTGATGGTGGAAACCTGTGGCCTGGCAACAGGACTGAGGTTTGATTCTGGAAGACTGTGGCTAGGGAACATGATATCGGGTTGATTCTGGCAACCTGTGTCCTGGGAACAAGACTGAGGTTTGATTCTGGAACCCTGTGCCTTGGGAACATGACTGAGGTTTGTTTCTGGAAGCCTGTTCCCTGGGAACATGACTGAGGCTTGATGGTGGAACCGTGGTCTGGCAACAGAACTGAGGTTTAATTGTGGAACCCTGTGGCCTGGGAACATGAGTGGGATTTTATTTCTGAAACCTGTGTCCAGGGAACATTACGGAGGTTTTATTCTGGAACCCTGTGTCCTGGGAAGACAACTGAGGTTTGATTCTGGAACCATGTGGCCTGGGAATATGACTGAGGTTTGATTCTGGAAACCATTGGTCTGGGAAGATGACTGATGTTAGAGTGTGGAATCCTGTGGCCTGGGAACATGACATCGGTTTGGATTCCGGTACCCTGTTGCCTGGGAACATGAAATCGGTTTGATTCTGGAAACCTGTGGCCTGGGAATATGACTGAGGTTTGATGGTGGTACCCTATGGCCTGGCAACATGACTGAAGTTTGATTCTGGATCCCTGTGTCCTGGGAACATGACTGAGGCGTGATTCTGGAAAACTGTGGCCTGGGAACATGACATCTATTTAGATTGTGGAATACTGTGCCCCGGGAACCTGACTGAGCCTTGGTTCTGGAACCCTGTGGGCTGGGAATATGACTGAGGTTTTATTCTGGAACCCTGTAGCCTGGGAACATAACTGAGGATTGATTCTTGAACCCTGTGGCCTGGGAACATGACATCGGTGGATTCTGGAACCCTTTGGCCTGGGAACATGAGAACGGTTTGATTCTGGAACCCTGTGGCCTGGGAACATGCCTGAGGTTTGATGGTGGAAACCTGTGGCCTGGCAACATGACTGAGGTTTGATTCTGGCAGACTGTGGCTAGGGAACATGATATCGGCTTGATTCTGGAAACCTGTGTCATGGGAACAAGACTGAGGTTTGATTCTGGAACCCTGTGCCTTGGGAACATGACTGAGGTTTGTTTCTGGAAACCTGTTCCCTGGGAACATGACTGAGGTTTGATTCTGGACACCTGTGTCCTGGGAACATGACTGAGGTTTGATTGCTGAAACCTGTGGCCTGCGAACACGACTCAGGTTTGATTCTGGAACCATGTGTCCTGGGAATATGACTGAGGTTTGATTCTGGAAGCCTTTGGCCTGGGAAAATGACTGAGGTTTCATTGTGGAAACATGTGGCTTGGGATGATGACTGAGGTTTGATGGTGGAACACTATGGCCTGGCAAAATGACTGAGGCTTGATTCTGGAACCCTGTGGCCTGGCAACTTGACTGAGGTGTGATGGCAGAAACCTGTGGCCTGGCAACATGACTGAGTTTGATTGTGGCACCCTGTGCACGGGGAACATGACTGAGGCCTGATACTAGAACCCCGTGGCGTGGGAACTTGACATTGGTTTGATTCTGGAGCCCTGTTTACTGGGAACATGACTGAGGTTTGATGGTTGACACCTGTGGCCTGGCAACATGATTGAGGTTTGATAGTGGAACCCTCAGGCTTGGGAACATGAGTGAGGCTTGATGGTGGAACCCTGTGGCCTGGCAACATGACTGAGGCTTGATGGTGGAACCCTGTGGCTTGGCAAGATGACTTAGATTTGATTGTGGAACACTCTTTCCTGGGAACATGACTGAGGCTTGATGGTGGAACCGTGGCCTAGCAACAGGACAGAGGTTTGATTGTGGAACCCTCTGGCCTGGGAATATGACTGAGGTTTCATTGTGGAACCCTGTGGCCTGGGAACATGACTGGGAGTTTATTTCTGAAACCTGTGTCCAGGGAACATGACTGAGGTTTTATTCTGGAACCATGTGGCCTGGGAATATGACTGAGGTTTGATTCTGGAAACCATTGGCCTGGGAAGATGACTGATATTAGAGTGTGGAATCCTGTGGCCTGGGAACATGACATCGGTGGATTCTGGAACCCTGTGGCGGGGGAACATGCCTGAGGTTTGATGGTGGAAACCTGTGGCCTGGCAACAGGACTGAGGTTTGATTCTGGAAGACTGTGGCTAGGGAACATGATATCGGGTTGATTCTGGCAACCTGTGTCCTGGGAACAAGACTGAGGTTTGATTCTGGAACCCTGTGCCTTGGGAACATGACTGAGGTTTGTTTCTGGAAGCCTGTTCCCTGGGAACATGACTGAGGCTTGATGGTGGAACCGTGGTCTGGCAACAGAACTGAGGTTTAATTGTGGAACCCTGTGGCCTGGGAACATGAGTGGGATTTTATTTCTGAAACCTGTGTCCAGGGAACATTACGGAGGTTTTATTCTGGAACCCTGTGTCCTGGGAAGACAACTGAGGTTTGATTCTGGAACCATGTGGCCTGGGAATATGACTGAGGTTTGATTCTGGAAACCATTGGTCTGGGAAGATGACTGATGTTAGAGTGTGGAATCCTGTGGCCTGGGAACATGACATCGGTTTGGATTCCGGTACCCTGTTGCCTGGGAACATGAAATCGGTTTGATTCTGGAAACCTGTGGCCTGGGAATATGACTGAGGTTTGATGGTGGTACCCTATGGCCTGGCAACATGACTGAAGTTTGATTCTGGATCCCTGTGTCCTGGGAACATGACTGAGGCGTGATTCTGGAAAACTGTGGCCTGGGAACATGACATCTATTTAGATTGTGGAATACTGTGCCCCGGGAACCTGACTGAGCCTTGGTTCTGGAACCCTGTGGGCTGGGAATATGACTGAGGTTTTATTCTGGAACCCTGTAGCCTGGGAACATAACTGAGGATTGATTCTTGAACCCTGTGGCCTGGGAACATGACATCGGTGGATTCTGGAACCCTTTGGCCTGGGAACATGAGAACGGTTTGATTCTGGAACCCTGTGGCCTGGGAACATGCCTGAGGTTTGATGGTGGAAACCTGTGGCCTGGCAACATGACTGAGGTTTGATTCTGGCAGACTGTGGCTAGGGAACATGATATCGGCTTGATTCTGGAAACCTGTGTCATGGGAACAAGACTGAGGTTTGATTCTGGAACCCTGTGCCTTGGGAACATGACTGAGGTTTGTTTCTGGAAACCTGTTCCCTGGGAACATGACTGAGGTTTGATTCTGGACACCTGTGTCCTGGGAACATGACTGAGGTTTGATTGCTGAAACCTGTGGCCTGCGAACACGACTCAGGTTTGATTCTGGAACCATGTGTCCTGGGAATATGACTGAGGTTTGATTCTGGAAGCCTTTGGCCTGGGAAAATGACTGAGGTTTCATTGTGGAAACATGTGGCTTGGGATGATGACTGAGGTTTGATGGTGGAACACTATGGCCTGGCAAAATGACTGAGGCTTGATTCTGGAACCCTGTGGCCTGGCAACTTGACTGAGGTGTGATGGCAGAAACCTGTGGCCTGGCAACATGACTGAGTTTGATTGTGGCACCCTGTGCACGGGGAACATGACTGAGGCCTGATACTAGAACCCCGTGGCGTGGGAACTTGACATTGGTTTGATTCTGGAGCCCTGTTTACTGGGAACATGACTGAGGTTTGATGGTTGACACCTGTGGCCTGGCAACATGATTGAGGTTTGATAGTGGAACCCTCAGGCTTGGGAACATGAGTGAGGCTTGATGGTGGAACCCTGTGGCCTGGCAACATGAGTGAGGCTTGATGGTGGAACCCTGTGGCTTGGCAAGATGACTTAGGTTTGATTGTGGAACAGTCTTTCCTGGGAACATGACTGAGGCTTGATGGAGGAACCGTGGCCTAGCAACAGGACAGAGGTTTGATTGTGGAACCCTCTGGCCTGGGAATATGACTGAGGTTTCATTGTGGAACCCTGTGGCCTGGGAACATGACTGGGAGTTTATTTCTGAAACCTGTGTCCAGGGAACATTACTGAGGTTTTATTCTGGAACCATGTGGCCTGGGAATATGACTGAGGTTTGATTCTGGAAACCATTGGCCTGGGAAGATGACTGATGTTAGAGTGTGGAATCCTGTGGCCTGGGAACATGACATCGGTGGATTCTGGAACCCTGTGGCCTGGGAACATGCCTGAGGTTTGATGGTGGAAACCTGTGGCCTGGCAACAGGACTGAGGTTTGATTCTGGAAGACTATGGCTAGGGAACATGATATCGGGTTGATTCTGGCAACCTGTGTCCTGGGAACAAGACTGAGGTTTGATTCTGGAACCCTGTGCCTTGGGAACATGACTGAGGTTTGTTTCTGGAAGCCTGTTCCCTGGGAACATGACTGAGGCTTGATGGTGGAACCGTGGTCTGGCAACAGAACTGAGGTTTGATTGTGGAACCCTCTGGCCTGGGAATATGACTGAGGTTTAATTGTGGAACCCTGTGTCCTGGGAAGACAACTGAGGTTTGATTCTGGAATCATGTGGCCTGGGAATATGACTGAGGTTTGATTCTGGAAACCATTGGCCTGGGAAGATGACTGATGTTAGAGTGTGGAATCCTGTGGCCTGGGAACATGACATCGGTTTGGATTCCGGTATCCTGTTGCCTGGGAACATGAAATCGGTTTGATTCTGGAAACCTGTGGCCTGGGAATATGACTGAGGTTTGATGGTGGTACCCTATGGCCTGGCAACATGACTGAAGTTTGATTCTGGATCCCTGTGTCCTGGGAACATGACTGAGGCGTGATTCTGGAAAACTGTGGCCTGGGAACATGACATCTATTTAGATTGTGGAATACTGTGCCCCGGGAACCTGACTGAGCCTTGGTTCTGGAACCCTGTGGGCTGGGAACATGACTGAGGATTTATTCTGGAACCCTGTAGCCTGGGAACATAACTGAGGATTGATTCTTGAACCCTGTGGCCTGGGAACATGACATCGGTGGATTCTGGAACCCTGAGGCCTGGGAACATGACATCTGTTTAGATTGTGGAATACTGTGCCCCGGGAACCTGACTGAGCCTCGGTTCTGGAATCCTGTGGACTGGGAACATGACTGAGGTTTTATTCTGGAACCCTGTAGCCTGGGAACATAACTGAGGATTGATTCTGGAATCTTGCGGCCTGGGAAAATGACAACGGTGGATTCTGGAACCCTTTGGCCTGGGAACATGAGAACGGGTTGATTCTGGAACCCTGTGGCCTGGGAACATGCCTGACGTTTGATGGTGGAAACCTGTGGCCTGGCAACATGACTGAGGTTTGATTCTGGAAGACTGTGGCTAGGGAACATGATATCGGGTTGATTCTGGAAACCTGTGTCATGGGAACAAGACTGAGGTTTGATTCTGGAACCCTGTGCCTTGGGAACATGACTGAGGTTTGTTTCTGGAAACCTGTTCCCTGGGAACATGACTGAGGTTTGATTCTGGACACCTGTGTCCTGGGAACATGACTGAGGTTTGATTGCTGAAACCTGTGGCCTGCGAACATGACTCAGGTTTGATTCTGGAACGATGTGTCCTGGGAATATGACTGAGGTTTGATTCTGGAAGCCTTTGGCCTGGGAAAATGACTGAGGTTTCATTGTGGAAACATGTGGCTTGGGATGATGACTGAGGTTTGATGGTGGAACACTATGGCCTGGCAAAATGACTGAGGCTTGATTCTGGAACCCTGTGGCCTGGCAACTTGACTGAGGTGTGATGGCAGAAACCTGTGGCCTGGCAACATGACTGAGTTTGATTGTGGCACCCTGTGCACGGGGAACATGACTGAGGCCTGATACTGGAACCCCGTGGCGTGGGAACTTGACATTGGTTTGATTCTGGAGCCCTGTTTACTGGGAACATGACTGAGGTTTGATGGTTGACACCTGTGGCCTGGCAACATGATTGAGGTTTGATAGTGGAACCCTCAGGCTTGGGAACACGAGTGAGGCTTGATGGTGGAACCCTGTGGCCTGGCAACATGAGTGAGGCTTGATGGTGGAACCCTGTGGCTTGGCAAGATGACTTAGATTTGATTGTGGAACACTCTTTCCTGGGAACATGACTGAGGCTTGATGGTGGAACCGTGGCCTAGCAACAGGACAGAGGTTTGATTGTGGAACCCTCTGGCCTGGGAATATGACTGAGGTTTCATTGTGGAACCCTGTGGCCTGGGAACATGACTGGGAGTTTATTTCTGAAACCTGTGTCCAGGGAACATGACTGAGGTTTTATTCTGGAACCATGTGGCCTGGGAATATGACTGCGGTTTGATTCTGGAAACCATTGGCCTGGGAAGATGACTGATATTAGAGTGTGGAATCCTGTGGCCTGGGAACATGACATCGGTGGATTCTGGAACCCTGTGGCGGGGGAACATGCCTGAGGTTTGATGGTGGAAACCTGTGGCCTGGCAACAGGACTGAGGTTTGATTCTGGAAGACTGTGGCTAGGGAACATGATATCGGGTTGATTCTGGCAACCTGTGTCCTGGGAACAAGACTGAGGTTTGATTCTGGAACCCTGTGCCTTGGGAACATGACTGAGGTTTGTTTCTGGAAGCCTGTTCCCTGGGAACATGACTGAGGCTTGATGGTGGAACCGTGGTCTGGCAACAGAACTGAGGTTTAATTGTGGAACCCTGTGGCCTGGGAACATGAGTGGGATTTTATTTCTGAAACCTGTGTCCAGGGAACATTACGGAGGTTTTATTCTGGAACCCTGTGTCCTGGGAAGACAACTGAGGTTTGATTCTGGAACCATGTGGCCTGGGAATATGACTGAGGTTTGATTCTGGAAACCATTGGTCTGGGAAGATGACTGATGTTAGAGTGTGGAATCCTGTGGCCTGGGAACATGACATCGGTTTGGATTCCGGTACCCTGTTGCCTGGGAACATGGAGTCGGTTTGATTCTGGAAACCTGTGGCCTGGGAATATGACTGAGGTTTGATGGTGGTACCCTATGGCCTGGCAACATGACTGAAGTTTGATTCTGGATCCCTGTGTCCTGGGAACATGACTGAGGCGTGATTCTGGAAAACTGTGGCCTGGGAACATGACATCTATTTAGATTGTGGAATACTGTGCCCCGGGAACCTGACTGAGCCTTGGTTCTGGAACCCTGTGGGCTGGGAATATGACTGAGGTTTTATTCTGGAACCCTGTAGCCTGGGAACATAACTGAGGATTGATTCTTGAACCCTGTGGCCTGGGAACATGACATCGGTGGATTCTGGAACCCTGAGGCCTGGGAACATGACATCTGTTTAGATTGTGGAATACTGTGCCCCGGGAACCTGACTGAGCCTCGGTTCTGGAATCCTGTGGACTGGGAACATGACTGAGGTTTTATTCTGGAACCCTGTAGCCTGGGAACATAACTGAGGATTGATTCTGGAATCTTGCGGCCTGGGAAAATGACAACGGTGGATTCTGGAACCCTTTGGCCTGGGAACATGAGAACGGGTTGATTCTGGAACCCTGTGGCCTGGGAACATGCCTGAGGTTTGATGGTGGAAACCTGTGGCCTGGCAACATGACTGAGGTTTGATTCTGGAAGACTGTGGCTAGGGAACATGATATCGGGTTGATTCTGGAAACCTGTGTCATGGGAACAAGACTGAGGTTTGATTCTGGAACCCTGTGCCTTGGGAACATGACTGAGGTTTGTTTCTGGAAACCTGTTCCCTGGGAACATGACTGAGGTTTGATTCTGGACACCTGTGTCCTGGGAACATGACTGAGGTTTGATTGCTGAAACCTGTGGCCTGCGAACATGACTCAGGTTTGATTCTGGAACCATGTGTCCTGGGAATATGACTGAGGTTTGATTCTGGAAGCCTTTGGCCTGGGAAAATGACTGAGGTTTCATTGTGGAAACATGTGGCTTGGGATGATGACTGAGGTTTGATGGTGGAACACTATGGCCTGGCAAAATGACTGAGGCTTGATTCTGGAACCCTGTGGCCTGGCAACTTGACTGAGGTGTGATGGCAGAAACCTGTGGCCTGGCAACATGACTGAGTTTGATTGTGGCACCCTGTGCACGGGGAACATGACTGAGGCCTGATACTGGAACCCCGTGGCGTGGGAACTTGACATTGGTTTGATTCTGGAGCCCTGTTTACTGGGAACATGACTGAGGTTTGATGGTTGACACCTGTGGCCTGGCAACATGATTGAGGTTTGATAGTGGAACCCTCAGGCTTGGGAACATGAGTGAGGCTTGATGGTGGAGCCCTGTGGCCTGGCAACATGAGTGAGGCTTGATGGTGGAACCCTGTGGCTTGGCAAGATGACTTAGATTTGATTGTGGAACACTCTTTCCTGGGAACATGACTGAGGCTTGATGGTGGAACCGTGGCCTAGCAACAGGACAGAGGTTTGATTGTGGAACCCTCTGGCCTGGGAATATGACTGAGGTTTCATTGTGGAACCCTGTGGCCTGGGAACATGACTGGGAGTTTATTTCTGAAACCTGTGTCCAGGGAACATGACTGAGGTTTTATTCTGGAACCATGTGGCCTGGGAATATGACTGAGGTTTGATTCTGGAAACCATTGGCCTGGGAAGATGACTGATATTAGAGTGTGGAATCCTGTGGCCTGGGAACATGACATCGGTGGATTCTGGAACCCTGTGGCGGGGGAACATGCCTGAGGTTTGATGGTGGAAACCTGTGGCCTGGCAACAGGACTGAGGTTTGATTCTGGAAGACTGTGGCTAGGGAACATGATATCGGGTTGATTCTGGCAACCTGTGTCCTGGGAACAAGACTGAGGTTTGATTCTGGAACCCTGTGCCTTGGGAACATGACTGAGGTTTGTTTCTGGAAGCCTGTTCCCTGGGAACATGACTGAGGCTTGATGGTGGAACCGTGGTCTGGCAACAGAACTGAGGTTTAATTGTGGAACCCTGTGGCCTGGGAACATGAGTGGGATTTTATTTCTGAAACCTGTGTCCAGGGAACATTACGGAGGTTTTATTCTGGAACCCTGTGTCCTGGGAAGACAACTGAGGTTTGATTCTGGAACCATGTGGCCTGGGAATATGACTGAGGTTTGATTCTGGAAACCATTGGTCTGGGAAGATGACTGATGTTAGAGTGTGGAATCCTGTGGCCTGGGAACATGACATCGGTTTGGATTCCGGTACCCTGTTGCCTGGGAACATGAAATCGGTTTGATTCTGGAAACCTGTGGCCTGGGAATATGACTGAGGTTTGATGGTGGTACCCTATGGCCTGGCAACATGACTGAAGTTTGATTCTGGATCCCTGTGTCCTGGGAACATGACTGAGGCGTGATTCTGGAAAACTGTGGCCTGGGAACATGACATCTATTTAGATTGTGGAATACTGTGCCCCGGGAACCTGACTGAGCCTTGGTTCTGGAACCCTGTGGGCTGGGAATATGACTGAGGTTTTATTCTGGAACCCTGTAGCCTGGGAACATAACTGAGGATTGATTCTTGAACCCTGTGGCCTGGGAACATGACATCGGTGGATTCTGGAACCCTGAGGCCTGGGAACATGACATCTGTTTAGATTGTGGAATACTGTGCCCCGGGAACCTGACTGAGCCTCGGTTCTGGAATCCTGTGGACTGGGAACATGACTGAGGTTTTATTCTGGAACCCTGTAGCCTGGGAACATAACTGAGGATTGATTCTGGAATCTTGCGGCCTGGGAAAATGACAACGGTGGATTCTGGAACCCTTTGGCCTGGGAACATGAGAACGGGTTGATTCTGGAACCCTGTGGCCTGGGAACATGCCTGAGGTTTGATGGTGGAAACCTGTGGCCTGGCAACATGACTGAGGTTTGATTCTGGAAGACTGTGGCTAGGGAACATGATATCGGGTTGATTCTGGAAACCTGTGTCATGGGAACAAGACTGAGGTTTGATTCTGGAACCCTGTGCCTTGGGAACATGACTGAGGTTTGTTTCTGGAAACCTGTTCCCTGGGAACATGACTGAGGTTTGATTCTGGACACCTGTGTCCTGGGAACATGACTGAGGTTTGATTGCTGAAACCTGTGGCCTGCGAACATGACTCAGGTTTGATTCTGGAACCATGTGTCCTGGGAATATGACTGAGGTTTGATTCTGGAAGCCTTTGGCCTGGGAAAATGACTGAGGTTTCATTGTGGAAACATGTGGCTTGGGATGATGACTGAGGTTTGATGGTGGAACACTATGGCCTGGCAAAATGACTGAGGCTTGATTCTGGAACCCTGTGGCCTGGCAACTTGACTGAGGTGTGATGGCAGAAACCTGTGGCCTGGCAACATGACTGAGTTTGATTGTGGCACCCTGTGCACGGGGAACATGACTGAGGCCTGATACTGGAACCCCGTGGCGTGGGAACTTGACATTGGTTTGATTCTGGAGCCCTGTTTACTGGGAACATGACTGAGGTTTGATGGTTGACACCTGTGGCCTGGCAACATGATTGAGGTTTGATAGTGGAACCCTCAGGCTTGGGAACATGAGTGAGGCTTGATGGTGGAACCCTGTGGCCTGGCAACATGAGTGAGGCTTGATGGTGGAACCCTGTGGCTTGGCAAGATGACTTAGATTTGATTGTGGAACAGTCTTTCCTGGGAACATGACTGAGGCTTGATGGTGGAACCGTGGCCTAGCAACAGGACAGAGGTTTGATTGTGGAACCCTCTGGCCTGGGAATATGACTGAGGTTTCATTGTGGAACCCTGTGGCCTGGGAACATGACTGGGAGTTTATTTCTGAAACCTGTGTCCAGGGAACATGACTGAGGTTTTATTCTGGAACCATGTGGCCTGGGAATATGACTGAGGTTTGATTCTGGAAACCATTGGCCTGGGAAGATGACTGATATTAGAGTGTGGAATCCTGTGGCCTGGGAACATGACATCGGTGGATTCTGGAACCCTGTGGCGGGGGAACATGCCTGAGGTTTGATGGTGGAAACCTGTGGCCTGGCAACAGGACTGAGGTTTGATTCTGGAAGACTGTGGCTAGGGAACATGATATCGGGTTGATTCTGGCAACCTGTGTCCTGGGAACAAGACTGAGGTTTGATTCTGGAACCCTGTGCCTTGGGAACATGACTGAGGTTTGTTTCTGGAAGCCTGTTCCCTGGGAACATGACTGAGGCTTGATGGTGGAACCGTGGTCTGGCAACAGAACTGAGGTTTAATTGTGGAACCCTGTGGCCTGGGAACATGAGTGGGATTTTATTTCTGAAACCTGTGTCCAGGGAACATTACGGAGGTTTTATTCTGGAACCCTGTGTCCTGGGAAGACAACTGAGGTTTGATTCTGGAACCATGTGGCCTGGGAATATGACTGAGGTTTGATTCTGGAAACCATTGGTCTGGGAAGATGACTGATGTTAGAGTGTGGAATCCTGTGGCCTGGGAACATGACATCGGTTTGGATTCCGGTACCCTGTTGCCTGGGAACATGAAATCGGTTTGATTCTGGAAACCTGTGGCCTGGGAATATGACTGAGGTTTGATGGTGGTACCCTATGGCCTGGCAACATGACTGAAGTTTGATTCTGGATCCCTGTGTCCTGGGAACATGACTGAGGCGTGATTCTGGAAAACTGTGGCCTGGGAACATGACATCTATTTAGATTGTGGAATACTGTGCCCCGGGAACCTGACTGAGCCTTGGTTCTGGAACCCTGTGGGCTGGGAATATGACTGAGGTTTTATTCTGGAACCCTGTAGCCTGGGAACATAACTGAGGATTGATTCTTGAACCCTGTGGCCTGGGAACATGACATCGGTGGATTCTGGAACCCTTTGGCCTGGGAACATGAGAACGGTTTGATTCTGGAACCCTGTGGCCTGGGAACATGCCTGAGGTTTGATGGTGGAAACCTGTGGCCTGGCAACATGACTGAGGTTTGATTCTGGCAGACTGTGGCTAGGGAACATGATATCGGCTTGATTCTGGAAACCTGTGTCATGGGAACAAGACTGAGGTTTGATTCTGGAACCCTGTGCCTTGGGAACATGACTGAGGTTTGTTTCTGGAAACCTGTTCCCTGGGAACATGACTGAGGTTTGATTCTGGACACCTGTGTCCTGGGAACATGACTGAGGTTTGATTGCTGAAACCTGTGGCCTGCGAACACGACTCAGGTTTGATTCTGGAACCATGTGTCCTGGGAATATGACTGAGGTTTGATTCTGGAAGCCTTTGGCCTGGGAAAATGACTGAGGTTTCATTGTGGAAACATGTGGCTTGGGATGATGACTGAGGTTTGATGGTGGAACACTATGGCCTGGCAAAATGACTGAGGCTTGATTCTGGAACCCTGTGGCCTGGCAACTTGACTGAGGTGTGATGGCAGAAACCTGTGGCCTGGCAACATGACTGAGTTTGATTGTGGCACCCTGTGCACGGGGAACATGACTGAGGCCTGATACTAGAACCCCGTGGCGTGGGAACTTGACATTGGTTTGATTCTGGAGCCCTGTTTACTGGGAACATGACTGAGGTTTGATGGTTGACACCTGTGGCCTGGCAACATGATTGAGGTTTGATAGTGGAACCCTCAGGCTTGGGAACATGAGTGAGGCTTGATGGTGGAACCCTGTGGCCTGGCAACATGACTGAGGCTTGATGGTGGAACCCTGTGGCTTGGCAAGATGACTTAGGTTTGATTGTGGAACAGTCTTTCCTGGGAACATGACTGAGGCTTGATGGTGGAACCGTGGCCTAGCAACAGGACAGAGGTTTGATTGTGGAACCCTCTGGCCTGGGAATATGACTGAGGTTTCATTGTGGAACCCTGTGGCCTGGGAACATGACTGGGAGTTTATTTCTGAAACCTGTGTCCAGGGAACATGACTGAGGTTTTATTCTGGAACCATGTGGCCTGGGAATATGACTGAGGTTTGATTCTGGAAACCATTGGCCTGGGAAGATGACTGATGTTAGAGTGTGGAATCCTGTGGCCTGGGAACATGACATCGGTGGATTCTGGAACCCTGTGGCCTGGGAACATGCCTGAGGTTTGATGGTGGAAACCTGTGGCCTGGCAACAGGACTGAGGTTTGATTCTGGAAGACTGTGGCTAGGGAACATGATATCGGGTTGATTCTGGCAACCTGTGTCCTGGGAACAAGACTGAGGTTTGATTCTGGAACCCTGTGCCTTGGGAACATGACTGAGGTTTGTTACTGGAAGCCTGTTCCCTGGGAACATGACTGAGGCTTGATGGTGGAACCGTGGTCTGGCAACAGAACTGAGGTTTGATTGTGGAACCCTCTGGCCTGGGAATATGACTGAGGTTTAATTGTGGAACCCTGTGTCCTGGGAAGACAACTGAGGTTTGATTCTGGAACCATGTGGCCTGGGAATATGACTGAGGTTTGATTCTGGAAACCATTGTCCTGGGAAGATGACTGATGTTAGAGTGTGGAATCCTGTGGCCTGGGAATATGACTGGGATTTTATTTCTGAAAGCTGTGTCCAGGGAACATGACGGAGGTTTTATTCTGGAACCCTGTGTCCTGGGAAGACAACTGAGGTTTGATTCTGGAACCATGTGGCCTGGGAATATGACTGAGGTTTGATTCTGGAAACCATTGGCCTGGGAAGATGACTGATGTTAGAGTGTGGAATCCTGTGGCCTGGGAACATGACATCGGTTTGGATTCCGGTACCCTGTTGCCTGGGAACATGAAATCGGTTTGATTCTGGAAACCTGTGGCCTGGGAATATGACTGAGGTTTGATGGTGGTACCCTATGGCCTGGCAACATGACTGAAGTTTGATTCTGGATCCCTGTGGCCTTGGAACATGACTGAGGCGTGATTCTGGAAAACTGTGGCCTGAGAACATGACATCTATTTAGATTGTGGAATACTGTGCCCCGGGAACCTGACTGAGCCTTGGTTCTGGAACCCTGTGGGCTGGGAACATGACTGAGGATTTATTCTGGAACCCTGTAGCCTGGGAACATAACTGAGGATTGATTCTTGAACCCTGTGGCCTGGGAAAATGACATCGGTGGATTCTGGAACCCTGAGGCCTGGGAACATGACATCTATTTAGATTGTGGAATACTGTGCCCCGGGAACCTGACTGAGCCTCGGTTCTGGAATCCTGTGGACTGGGAACATGACTGAGGTTTTATTCTGGAACCCTGTAGCCTGGGAACATAACTGAGGATTGATTCTGGAATCTTGCGGCCTGGGAAAATGACAAAGGTGGATTCTGGAACCCTTTGGCCTGGGAACATGAGAACGGCTTGATTCTGGAACCCTGTGTCCTGGGAACATGCCTGAGGTTTGATGGTGGAAACCTGTGGCCTGGCAACATGACTGAGGTTTGATTCTGGAAGACTGTGGCTAGGGAACATGATATCGGGTTGATTCTGGAAACCTGTGTCATGGGAACAAGACTGAGGTTTGATTCTGGAACCCTGTGCCTTGGGAACATGACTGAGGTTTGTTTCTGGAAACCTGTTCCCTGGGAACATGACTGAGGTTTGATTCTGGACACCTGTGTCCTGGGAACATGACTGAGGTTTGATTGCTGAAACCTGTGGCCTGCGAACATGACTCCGGTTTGATCCTGGAACCATGTGTCCTGGGAATATGACTGAGGTTTGATTCTGGAAGCCTTTGGCCTGGGAAAATGACTGAGGTTTCATTGTGGAAACATGTGGCTTGGGATGATGACTGAGGTTTGATGGTGGAACACTATGGCCTGGCAAAATGACTGAGGCTTGATTCTGGAACCCTGTGGCCTGGCAACTTGACTGAGGTGTGATGGCAGAAACCTGTGGCCTGGCAACATGACTGAGTTTGATTGTGGTACCCTGTGCACGGGGAACATGACTGAGGCCTGATACTGGAACCCCGTGGCGTGGGAACTTGATATTGGTTTGATTCTGGAGCCCTGTTTACTGGGAACATGACTGAGGTTTGATGGTTGACACCTGTGGCCTGGCAACATGATTGAGGTTTGATAGTGGAACCCTCAGGCTTGGGAACATGAGTGAGGCTTGATGGTGGAACCCTGTGGCCTGGCAACATGAGTGAGGCTTGAAGGTGGAACCCTGTGGCTTGGCAAGATGACTTAGGTTTGATTGTGGAACAGTCTTTCCTGGGAACATGACTGAGGCTTGATGGTGGAACCGTGGCCTAGCAACAGGACAGAGGTTTGATTGTGGAACCCTCTGGCCTGGGAATATGACTGAGGTTTCATTGTGGAACCCTGTGGCCTGGGAACATGACTGGGAGTTTATTTCTGAAACCTGTGTCCAGGGAACATGACTGAGGTTTTATTCTGGAACCATGTGGCCTGGGAATATGACTGAGGTTTGATTCTGGAAACCATTGTCCTGGGAAGATGACTGATGTTAGAGTGTGGAATCCTGTGGCCTGGGAACATGACATCGGTGGATTCTGGAACCCTGTGGCCTGGGAACATGCCTGAGGTTTGATGGTGGAAACCTGTGGCCTGGCAACAGGACTGAGGTTTGATTCTGGAAGACTGTGGCTAGGGAACATGATATCGGGTTGATTCTGGCAACCTGTGTCCTGGGAACAAGACTGAGGTTTGATTCTGGAACCCTGTGCCTTGGGAACATGACTGAGGTTTGTTTCTGGAAGCCTGTTCCCTGGGAACATGACTGAGGCTTGATGGTGGAACCGTGGTCTGGCAACAGAACTGAGGTTTAATTGTGGAACCCTGTGGCCTGGGAACATGAGTGGGATTTTATTTCTGAAACCTGTGTCCAGGGAACATTACGGAGGTTTTATTCTGGAACCCTGTGTCCTGGGAAGACAACTGAGGTTTGATTCTGGAACCATGTGGCCTGGGAATATGACTGAGGTTTGATTCTGGAAACCATTGGTCTGGGAAGATGACTGATGTTAGAGTGTGGAATCCTGTGGCCTGGGAACATGACATCGGTTTGGATTCCGGTACCCTGTTGCCTGGGAACATGAAATCGGTTTGATTCTGGAAACCTGTGGCCTGGGAATATGACTGAGGTTTGATGGTGGTACCCTATGGCCTGGCAACATGACTGAAGTTTGATTCTGGATCCCTGTGTCCTGGGTACATGACTGAGGCGTGATTCTGGAAAACTGTGGCCTGGGAACATGACATCTATTTAGATTGTGGAATACTGTGCCCCGGGAACCTGACTGAGCCTTGGTTCTGGAACCCTGTGGGCTGGGAATATGACTGAGGTTTTATTCTGGAACCCTGTAGCCTGGGAACATAACTGAGGATTGATTCTTGAACCCTGTGGCCTGGGAACATGACATCGGTGGATTCTGGAACCCTTTGGCCTGGGAACATGAGAACGGTTTGATTCTGGAACCCTGTGGCCTGGGAACATGCCTGAGGTTTGATGGTGGAAACCTGTGGCCTGGCAACATGACTGAGGTTTGATTCTGGCAGACTGTGGCTAGGGAACATGATATCGGCTTGATTCTGGAAACCTGTGTCATGGGAACAAGACTGAGGTTTGATTCTGGAACACTGTGCCTTGGGAACATGACTGAGGTTTGTTTCTGGAAACCTGTTCCCTGGGAACATGACTGAGGTTTGATTCTGGACACCTGTGTCCTGGGAACATGACTGAGGTTTGATTGCTGAAACCTGTGGCCTGCGAACACGACTCAGGTTTGATTCTGGAACCATGTGTCCTGGGAATATGACTGAGGTTTGATTCTGGAAGCCTTTGGCCTGGGAAAATGACTGAGGTTTCATTGTGGAAACATGTGGCTTGGGATGATGACTGAGGTTTGATGGTGGAACACTATGGCCTGGCAAAATGACTGAGGCTTGATTCTGGAACCCTGTGGCCTGGCAACTTGACTGAGGTGTGATGGCAGAAACCTGTGGCCTGGCAACATGACTGAGTTTGATTGTGGCACCCTGTGCACGGGGAACATGACTGAGGCCTGATACTAGAACCCCGTGGCGTGGGAACTTGACATTGGTTTGATTCTGGAGCCCTGTTTACTGGGAACATGACTGAGGTTTGATGGTTGACACCTGTGGCCTGGCAACATGATTGAGGTTTGATAGTGGAACCCTCAGGCTTGGGAACATGAGTGAGGCTTGATGGTGGAACCCTGTGGCCTGGCAACATGACTGAGGCTTGATGGTGGAACCCTGTGGCTTGGCAAGATGACTTAGGTTTGATTGTGGAACAGTCTTTCCTGGGAACATGACTGAGGCTTGATGGTGGAACCGTGGCCTAGCAACAGGACAGAGGTTTGATTGTGGAACCCTCTGGCCTGGGAATATGACTGAGGTTTCATTGTGGAACCCTGTGGCCTGGGAACATGACTGGGAGTTTATTTCTGAAACCTGTGTCCAGGGAACATGACTGAGGTTTTATTCTGGAACCATGTGGCCTGGGAATATGACTGAGGTTTGATTCTGGAAACCATTGGCCTGGGAAGATGACTGATGTTAGAGTGTGGAATCCTGTGGCCTGGGAACATGACATCGGTGGATTCTGGAACCCTGTGGCCTGGGAACATGCCTGAGGTTTGATGGTGGAAACCTGTGGCCTGGCAACAGGACTGAGGTTTGATTCTGGAAGACTGTGGCTAGGGAACATGATATCGGGTTGATTCTGGCAACCTGTGTCCTGGGAACAAGACTGAGGTTTGATTCTGGAACCCTGTGCCTTGGGAACATGACTGAGGTTTGTTACTGGAAGCCTGTTCCCTGGGAACATGACTGAGGCTTGATGGTGGAACCGTGGTCTGGCAACAGAACTGAGGTTTGATTGTGGAACCCTCTGGCCTGGGAATATGACTGAGGTTTAATTGTGGAACCCTGTGTCCTGGGAAGACAACTGAGGTTTGATTCTGGAACCATGTGGCCTGGGAATATGACTGAGGTTTGATTCTGGAAACCATTGGCCTGGGAAGATGACTGATGTTAGAGTGTGGAATCCTGTGGCCTGGGAATATGACTGGGATTTTATTTCTGAAAGCTGTGTCCAGGGAACATGACGGAGGTTTTATTCTGGAACCCTGTGTCCTGGGAAGACAACTGAGGTTTGATTCTGGAACCATGTGGCCTGGGAATATGACTGAGGTTTGATTCTGGAAACCATTGGCCTGGGAAGATGACTGATGTTAGAGTGTGGAATCCTGTGGCCTGGGAACATGACATCGGTTTGGATTCCGGTACCCTGTTGCCTGGGAACATGAAATCGGTTTGATTCTGGAAACCTGTGGCCTGGGAATATGACTGAGGTTTGATGGTGGTACCCTATGGCCTGGCAACATGACTGAAGTTTGATTCTGGATCCCTGTGGCCTTGGAACATGACTGAGGCGTGATTCTGGAAAACTGTGGCCTGAGAACATGACATCTATTTAGATTGTGGAATACTGTGCCCCGGGAACCTGACTGAGCCTTGGTTCTGGAACCCTGTGGGCTGGGAACATGACTGAGGATTTATTCTGGAACCCTGTAGCCTGGGAACATAACTGAGGATTGATTCTTGAACCCTGTGGCCTGGGAAAATGACATCGGTGGATTCTGGAACCCTGAGGCCTGGGAACATGACATCTATTTAGATTGTGGAATACTGTGCCCCGGGAACCTGACTGAGCCTCGGTTCTGGAATCCTGTGGACTGGGAACATGACTGAGGTTTTATTCTGGAACCCTGTAGCCTGGGAACATAACTGAGGATTGATTCTGGAATCTTGCGGCCTGGGAAAATGACAACGGTGGATTCTGGAACCCTTTGGCCTGGGAACATGAGAACGGCTTGATTCTGGAACCCTGTGGCCTGGGAACATGCCTGAGGTTTGATGGTGGAAACCTGTGGCCTGGCAACATGACTGAGGTTTGATTCTGGAAGACTGTGGCTAGGGAACATGATATCGGGTTGATTCTGGAAACCTGTGTCATGGGAACAAGACTGAGGTTTGATTCTGGAACCCTGTGCCTTGGGAACATGACTGAGGTTTGTTTCTGGAAACCTGTTCCCTGGGAACATGACTGAGGTTTGATTCTGGACACCTGTGTCCTGGGAACATGACTGAGGTTTGATTGCTGAAACCTGTGGCCTGCGAACATGACTCAGGTTTGATCCTGGAACCATGTGTCCTGGGAATATGACTGAGGTTTGATTCTGGAAGCCTTTGGCCTGGGAAAATGACTGAGGTTTCATTGTGGAAACATGTGGCTTGGGATGATGACTGAGGTTTGATGGTGGAACACTATGGCCTGGCAAAATGACTGAGGCTTGATTCTGGAACCCTGTGGCCTGGCAACTTGACTGAGGTGTGATGGCAGAAACCTGTGGCCTGGCAACATGACTGAGTTTGATTGTGGTACCCTGTGCACGGGGAACATGACTGAGGCCTGATACTGGAACCCCGTGGCGTGGGAACTTGATATTGGTTTGATTCTGGAGCCCTGTTTACTGGGAACATGACTGAGGTTTGATGGTTGACACCTGTGGCCTGGCAACATGATTGAGGTTTGATAGTGGAACCCTCAGGCTTGGGAACATGAGTGAGGCTTGATGGTGGAACCCTGTGGCCTGGCAACATGAGTGAGGCTTGAAGGTGGAACCCTGTGGCTTGGCAAGATGACTTAGGTTTGATTGTGGAACAGTCTTTCCTGGGAACATGACTGAGGCTTGATGGTGGAACCGTGGCCTAGCAACAGGACAGAGGTTTGATTGTGGAACCCTCTGGCCTGGGAATATGACTGAGGTTTCATTGTGGAACCCTGTGGCCTGGGAACATGACTGGGAGTTTATTTCTGAAACCTGTGTCCAGGGAACATGACTGAGGTTTTATTCTGGAACCATGTGGCCTGGGAATATGACTGAGGTTTGATTCTGGAAACCATTGGCCTGGGAAGATGACTGATGTTAGAGTGTGGAATCCTGTGGCCTGGGAACATGACATCGGTGGATTCTGGAACCCTGTGGCCTGGGAACATGCCTGAGGTTTGATGGTGGAAACCTGTGGCCTGGCAACAGGACTGAGGTTTGATTCTGGAAGACTGTGGCTAGGGAACATGATATCGGGTTGATTCTGGCAACCTGTGTCCTGGGAACAAGACTGAGGTTTGATTCTGGAACCCTGTGCCTTTGGAACATGACTGAGGTTTGTTACTGGAAGCCTGTTCCCTGGGAACATGACTGAGGCTTGATGGTGGAACCGTGATCTGGCAACAGAACTGAGGTTTGATTGTGGAACCCTCTGGCCTGGGAATATGACTGAGGTTTAATTGTGGAACCCTGTGTCCTGGGAAGACAACTGAGGTTTGATTCTGGAGCCATGTGGCCTGGGAATATGACTGAGGTTTGATTCTGGAAACCATTGGCCTGGGAAGATGACTGATGTTAGAGTGTGGAATCCTGTGGCCTGGGAACATGACTGGGATTTTATTTCTGAAAGCTGTGTCCAGGGAACATGACGGAGGTTTTATTCTGGAACCCTGTGTCCTGGGAAGACAACTGAGGTTTGATTCTGGAACCATGTGGCCTGGGAATATGACTGAGGTTTGATTCTGGAAACCATTGGCCTGGGAAGATGACTGATGTTAGAGTGTGGAATCCTGTGGCCTGGGAACATGACATCGGTTTGGATTCCGGTACCCTGTTGCCTGGGAACATGAAATCGGTTTGATTCTGGAAACCTGTGGCCTGGGAATATGACTGAGGTTTGATGGTGGTACCGTATGGCCTGGCAACATGACTGAAGTTTGATTCTGGATCCCTGTGGCCTGGGAACATGACTGAGGCGTGATTCTGGAAAACTGTGGCCTGGGAACATGACATCTATTTAGATTGTGGAATACTGTGCCCCGGGAACCTGACTGAGCCTTGGTTCTGGAACCCTGTGCGCTGGGAACATGACTGAGAATTTATTCTGGAACCCTGTAGCCTGGGAACATAACTGAGGATAGATTCTTGAACCCTGTGGCCTGGGAACATGACATCGGTGGATTCTGGAACCCTGAGGCCTGGGAACATGACATCTGTTTAGATTGTGGAATACTGTGCCCCGGGAACCTGACTGAGCCTCGGTTCTGGAACCCTGTGGACTGGGAACATGACTGAGGTTTTATTCTGGAACCCTGTAGCCTGGGAACATAACTGAGGATTGATTCTGGAATCTTGCGGCCTGGGAAAATGACAACGGTGGATTCTGGAACCCTTTGGCCTGGGAACATGAGAACGGTTTGATTCTGGAACCCTGTGGCCTGGGAACATGCCTGAGGTTTGATGGTGGAAACCTGTGGCCTGGCAACATGACTGAGGTTTGATTCTGGAAGACTGTGGCTAGGGAACATGATATCGGGTTGATTCTGGAAACCTGTGTCATGGGAACAAGACTGAGGTTTGATTCTGGAACCCTGTGCCTTGGGAACATGACTGAGGTTTGTTTCTGGAAACCTGTTCCCTGGGAACATGACTGAGATTTGATTCTGGACACCTGTGTCCTGGGAACATGACTGAGGTTTGATTGCTGAAACCTGTGGCCTGCGAACATGACTCAGGTTTGATTCTGGAACCATGTGTCCTGGGAATATGACTGAGGTTTGATTCTGGAAGCCTTTGGCCTGGGAAAATGACTGAGGTTTCATTGTGGAAACATGTGGCTTGGGATGATGACTGAGGTTTGATGGTGGAACACTATGGCCTGGCAAAATGACTGAGGCTTGATTCTGGAACCCTGTGGCCTGGCGACTTGACTGAGGTGTGATGGCAGAAACCTGTGGCCTGGCAACATGACTGAGTTTGATTGTGGCACCCTGTGCACGGGGAACATGACTGAGGCCTGATACTGGAACCCCGTGGCGTGGGAACTTGACATTGGTTTGATTCTGGAGCCCTGTTTACTGGGAACATGACTGAGGTTTGATGGTTGACACCTGTGGCCTGGCAACATGATTGAGGTTTGATAGTGGAACCCTCAGGCTTGGGAACATGAGTGAGGCTTGATGGTGGAACCCTGTGGCCTGGCAACAGGAGTGAGGCTTGATGGTGGAACCCTGTGGCTTGGCAAGATGACTTAGGTTTGATTGTGGAACAGTCTTTCCTGGGAACATGACTGAGGCTTGATGGTGGAACCGTGGCCTAGCAACAGGACAGAGGTTTGATTGTGGAACCCTCTGGCCTGGGAATATGACTGAGGTTTCATTGTGGAACCCTGTGGCCTGGGAACATGACTGGGAGTTTATTTCTGAAACCTGTGTCCAGGGAACATGACTGAGGTTTTATTCTGGAACCATGTGGCCTGGGAATATGACTGAGGTTTGATTCTGGAAACCATTGGCCTGGGAAGATGACTGATGTTAGAGTGAGGAATCCTGTGGCCTGGGAACATGACATCGGTGGATTCTGGAACCCTGTGGCCTGGGAACATGCCTGAGGTTTGATGGTGGAAACCTGTGGCCTGGCAACAGGACTGAGGTTTGATTCTGGAAGACTGTGGCTAGGGAACATGATATCGGGTTGATTCTGGCAACCTGTGTCCTGGGAACAAGACTGAGGTTTGATTCTGGAACCCTGTGCCTTGGGAACATGACTGAGGTTTGTTTCTGGAAGCCTGTTCCCTGGGAACATGACTGAGGCTTGATGGTGGAACCGTGGTCTGGCAACAGAACTGAGGTTTGATTGTGGAACCCTCTGGCCTGGGAATATGACTGAGGTTTAATTGTGGAACCCTGTGTCCTGGGAAGACAACTGAGGTTTGATTCTGGAACCATGTGGCCTGGGAATATGACTGAGGTTTGATTCTGGAAACCATTGGCCTGGGAAGATGACTGATGTTAGAGTGTGGAATCCTGTGGCCTTGGAACATGACATCGGTTTGGATTCCGGTATCCTGTTGCCTGGGAACATGAAATCGGTTTCATTCTGGAAACCTGTGGCCTGGGAATATGACTGAGGTTTGATGGTGGTACCCTATGGCCTGGCAACATGACTGAAGTTTGATTCTGGATCCCTGTGTCCTGGGAACATGACTGAGGCGTGATTCTGGAAAACTGTGGCCTGGGAACATGACATCTATTTAGATTGTGGAATACTGTGCCCCGGGAACCTGACTGAGCCTTGGTTCTGGAACCCTGTGGGCTGGGAACATGACTGAGGATTTATTCTGGAACCCTGTAGCCTGGGAACATAACTGAGGATTGATTCTTGAACCCTGTGGCCTGGGAACATGACATCGGTGGATTCTGGAACCCTGAGGCCTGGGAACATGACATCTGTTTAGATTGTGGAATACTGTGCCCCGGGAACCTGACTGAGCCTCGGTTCTGGAATCCTGTGGACTGGGAACATGACTGAGGTTTTATTCTGGAACCCTGTAGCCTGGGAACATAACTGAGGATTGATTCTGGAATCTTGCGGCCTGGGAAAATGACAACGGTGGATTCTGGAACCCTTTGGCCTGGGAACATGAGAACGGGTTGATTCTGGAACCCTGTGGCCTGGGAACATGCCTGAGGTTTGATGGTGGAATCCTGTGGCCTGGCAACATGACTGAGGTTTGATTCTGGAAGACTGTGGCTAGGGAACATGATATCGGGTTGATTCTGGAAACCTGTGTCATGGGAACAAGACTGAGGTTTGATTCTGGAACCCTGTGCCTTGGGAACATGACTGAGGTTTGTTTCTGGAAACCTGTTCCCTGGGAACATGACTGAGGTTTGATTCTGGACACCTGTGTCCTGGGAACATGACTGAGGTTTGATTGCTGAAACCTGTGGCCTGCGAACATGACTCAGGTTTGATTCTGGAACCATGTGTCCTGGGAATATGACTGAGGTTTGATTCTGGAAGCCTTTGGCCTGGGAAAATGACTGAGGTTTCATTGTGGAAACATGTGGCTTGGGATGATGACTGAGGTTTGATGGTGGAACACTATGGCCTGGCAAAATGACTGAGGCTTGATTCTGGAACCCTGTGGCCTGGCAACTTGACTGAGGTGTGATGGCAGAAACCTGTGGCCTGGCAACATGACTGAGTTTGATTGTGGCACCCTGTGCACGGGGAACATGACTGAGGCCTGATACTGGAACCCCGTGGCGTGGGAACTTGACATTGGTTTGATTCTGGAGCCCTGTTTACTGGGAACATGACTGAGGTTTGATGGTTGACACCTGTGGCCTGGCAACATGATTGAGGTTTGATAGTGGAACCCTCAGGCTTGGGAACATGAGTGAGGCTTGATGGTGGAACCCTGTGGCCTGGCAACATGAGTGAGGCTTGATGGTGGAACCCTGTGGCTTGGCAAGATGACTTAGATTTGATTGTGGAACACTCTTTCCTGGGAACATGACTGAGGCTTGATGGTGGAACCGTGGCCTAGCAACAGGACAGAGGTTTGATTGTGGAACCCTCTGGCCTGGGAATATGACTGAGGTTTCATTGTGGAACCCTGTGGCCTGGGAACATGACTGGGAGTTTATTTCTGAAACCTGTGTCCAGGGAACATGACTGAGGTTTTATTCTGGAACCATGTGGCCTGGGAATATGACTGAGGTTTGATTCTGGAAACCATTGGCCTGGGAAGATGACTGAGGTTAGAGTGTGGAATCCTGTGGCCTGGGAACATGACATCGGTGGATTCTGGAACCCTGTGGCCTGGGAACATGGCTGAGGTTTGATGGTGGAAACCTGTGGCCTGGCAACAGGACTGAGGTTTGATTCTGGAAGACTGTGGCTAGGGAACATGATATCGGGTTGATTCTGGCAACCTGTGTCCTGGGAACAAGACTGAGGTTTGATTCTGGAACCCTGTGCCTTGGGAACATGACTGAGGTTTGATTCTGGAAGCCTGTTCCCTGGGAACATGACTGAGGCTTGATGGTGTAACCGTGGTCTGGCAACAGAACTGAGGTTTAATTGTGGAACCCTGTGGCCTGGGAACATGACTGGGATTTTATTTCTGAAACCTGTGTCCAGGGAACATTACGGAGGTTTTATTCTGGAACCCTGTGTCCTGGGAAGACAACTGAGGTTTGATTCTGGAACCATGTGGCCTGGGAATATGACTGAGGTTTGATTCTGGAAACCATTGGCCTGGGAAGATGACTGATGTTAGAGTGTGGAATCCTGTGGCCTGGGAACATGACATCGGTTTGGATTCCGGTACCCTGTTGCCTGGGAACATGAAATCGGTTTGATTCTGGAAACCTGTGGCCTGGGAATATGACTGAGGTTTGATGGTGGTACCCTATGGCCTGGCAACATGACTGAAGTTTGATTCTGGATCCCTGTGTCCTGGGAACATGACTGAGGCGTGATTCTGGAAAACTGTGGCCTGGGAACATGACATCTATTTAGATTGTGGAATACTGTGCCCCGGGAACCTGACTAAGCCTTGGTTCTGGAACCCTGTGGGCTGGGAATATGACTGAGGTTTTATTCTGGAACCCTGTAGCCTGGGAACATAACTGAGGATTGATTCTTGAACCCTGTGGCCTGGGAACATGACATCGGTGGATTCTGGAACCCTTTGGCCTGGGAACATGAGAACGGTTTGATTCTGGAACCCTGTGGCCTGGGAACATGCCTGAGGTTTGATGGTGGAAACCTGTGGCCTGGCAACATGACTGAGGTTTGATTCTGGCAGACTGTGGCTAGGGAACGTGATATCGGCTTGATTCTGGAAACCTGTGTCATGGGAACAAGACTGAGGTTTGATTCTGGAACCCTGTGCCTTGGGAACATGACTGAGGTTTGTTTCTGGAAACCTGTTCCCTGGGAACATGACTGAGGTTTGATTCTGGACACCTGTGTCCTGGGAACATGACTGAGGTTTGATTGCTGAAACCTGTGGCCTGCGAACATGACTCAGGTTTGATTCTGGAACCATGTGTCCTGGGAATATGACTGAGGTTTGATTCTGGAAGCCTTTGGCCTGGGAAAATGACTGAGGTTTCATTGTGGAAACATGTGGCTTGGGATGATGACTGAGGTTTGATGGTGGAACACTATGGCCTGGCAAAATGACTGAGGCTTGATTCTGGAACCCTGTGGCCTGGCAACTTGACTGAGGTGTGATGGCAGAAACCTGTGGCCTGGCAACATGACTGAGTTTGATTGTGGCACCCTGTGCACGGGGAACATGACTGAGGCCTGATACTGGAACCCCGTGGCGTGGGAACTTGACATTGGTTTGATTCTGGAGCCCTGTTTACTGGGAACATGACTGAGGTTTGATGGTTGACACCTGTGGCCTGGCAACATGATTGAGGTTTGATAGTGGAACCCTCAGGCTTGGGAACATGAGTGAGGCTTGATGGTGGAACCCTGTGGCCTGGCAACATGAGTGAGGCTTGATGGTGGAACCCTGTGGCTTGGCAAGATGACTTAGATTTGATTGTGGAACACTCTTTCCTGGGAACATGACTGAGGCTTGATGGTGGAACCGTGGCCTAGCAACAGGACAGAGGTTTGATTGTGGAACCCTCTGGCCTGGGAATATGACTGAGGTTTCATTGTGGAACCCTGTGGCCTGGGAACATGACTGGGAGTTTATTTCTGAAACCTGTGTCCAGGGAACATGACTGAGGTTTTATTCTGGAACCATGTGGCCTGGGAATATGACTGAGGTTTGATTCTGGAAACCATTGGCCTGGGAAGATGACTGATGTTAGAGTGTGGAATCCTGTGGCCTGGGAACATGACATCGGTGGATTCTGGAACCCTGTGGCCTGGGAACATGCCTGAGGTTTGATGGTGGAAACCTGTGGCCTGGCAACAGGACTGAGGTTTGATTCTGGAAGACTGTGGCTAGGGAACATGATATCGGGTTGATTCTGGCAACCTGTGTCCTGGGAACAAGACTGAGGTTTGATTCTGGAACCCTGTGCCTTGGGAACATGACTGAGGTTTGTTTCTGGAAGCCTGTTCCCTGGGAACATGACTGAAGCTTGATGGTGGAACCGTGGTCTGGCAACAGAACTGAGGTTTAATTGTGGAACCCTGTGGCCTGGGAACATGACTGGGATTTTATTTCTGAAACGTGTGTCCAGGGAACATGACTGAGGTTTTATTCTGGAACCCTGTGTCCTGGGAAGACAACTGAGGTTTGATTCTGGAACCATGTGGCCTGGGAATATGACTGAGGTTTGATTCTGAAAACCATTGGCCTGGGAAGATGACTGATGTTAGAGTGTGGAATCCTGTGGCCTGGGAACATGACATCGGTTTGGATTCCGGTACCCTGTTGCCTGGGAACATGAAATCGGTTTGATTCTGGAAACCTGTGGCCTGGGAATATGACTGAGGTTTGATGGTGGTACCCTATGGCCTGGCAACCTGACTGAAGTTTGATTCTGGATCCCTGTGGCCTGGGAACATGACTGAGGCGTGATTCTGGAAAACTGTGGCCTGGGAACATGACATCTATTTAGATTGTGGAATACTGTGTCCCGGGAACCTGACTAAGCCTTGGTTCTGGAACCCTGTGGGCTGGGAACATGACTGAGGTTTATTCTGGAACCCTGTAGCCTGGGAACATAACTGAGGATTGATTCTTGAACCCTGTGGCCTGGGAACATGACATCGGTGGATTCTGGAACCCTGTTTCCTGGGAACATGAGAACGGTTTGATTCTGGAACCCTGTGGCCTGGGAACATGCCTGAGGTTTGATGGTGGAAACCTGTGGCCTGGCAACATGACTGAGGTTTGATTCTGGAAGACTGTGGCTAGGGAACATGATATCGGGTTGATTCTGGAAACCTGTGTCATGGGAACAAGACTGAGGTTTGATTCTGGAACCCTGTGCCTTGGGAACATGACTGAGGTTTGTTTCTGGAAACCTGTTCCTTGGGAACATGACTGAGGTTTGATTCTGGACACCTGTGTCCTGGGAACATGACTGAGGTTTGATTGCTGAAACCTGTGGCCTGGGAACATGACTCAGGTTTGATTCTGGAACCATGTGTCCTGGGAATATGACTGAGGTTTGATTCTGGAAGCCTTTGGCCTGGGAAAATGACTGAGGTTTCATTGTGGAAACATGTGGCTTGGGATGATGACTGAGGTTTGATGGTGGAACACTATGGCCTGGCAAAATGACTGAGGCTTGATTCTGGAACCCTGTGGCCTGGCAACTTGACTGAGGTGTGATGGCAGAAACCTGTGGCCTGGCAACATGACTGAGTTTGATTGTGGCACCCTGTGCACGGGGAACATGACTGAGGCCTGATACTAGAACCCCGTGGCGTGGGAACTTGACATTGGTTTGATTCTGGAGCCCTGTTTACTGGGAACATGACTGAGGTTTGATGGTTGACACCTGTGGCCTGGCAACATGATTGAGGTTTGATAGTGGAACCCTCAGGCTTGGGAACATGAGTGAGGCTTGATGGTGGAACCCTGTGGCCTGGCAACATGAGTGAGGCTTGATGGTGGAACCCTGTGGCTTGGCAAGATGACTTAGGTTTGATTGTGGAACAGTCTTTCCTGGGAACATGACTGAGGCTTGATGGTGGAACCGTGGCCTAGCAACAGGACAGAGGTTTGATTGTGGAACCCTCTGGCCTGGGAATATGACTGAGGTTTAATTGTGGAACCCTGTGGCCTGGGAACATGACTGGGAGTTTATTTCTGAAACCTGTGTCCAGGGAACAAGACTGAGGTTTTATTCTGGAACCAGGTGGCCTGGGAATATGACTGAGGTTTGATTCTGGAAACCATTGGCCTGGGAAGATGACTGATGTTAGAGTGTGGAATCCTGTGGCCTGGGAACATGACATCGCTGGATTCTGGAACCCTGTGGCCTGGGAACATGCCTGAGGTTTGATGGTGGAAACCTGTGGCCTGGCTACAGGACTGAGGTTTGATTCTGGAAGACTGTGGCTAGGGAACATGATATCGGGTTGATTCTGGCAACCTGTGTCCTGGGAACAAGACTGAGGTTTGATTCTGGAACCCTGTGCCTTGGGAACATGACTGAGGTTTGTTTCTGGAAGCCTGTTCCCAGGGAACATGACTGAGGCTTGATGGTGGAACCGTGGTCTGGCAACAGAACTGAGGTTTGATTGTGGAACCCTCTGGCCTGGGAATATGACTGAGGTTTAATTGTGGAACCCTGTGTCCTGGGAAGACAACTGAGGTTTGATTCTGGAACCATGTGGCCTGGGAATATGACTGAGGTTTGATTCTGGAAACCATTGGCCTGGGAAGATGACTGATGTTAGAGTGTGGAATCCTGTGGCCTGGGAACATGACATCGGTTTGGATTCCGGTACCCTGTTGCCTGGGAACATGAAATCGGTTTGATTCTGGAAACCTGTGGCCTGGGAATATGACTGAGGTTTGATGGTGGTGCCCTATGGCCTGGCAACATGACTGAGGTTTGATTCTGGAAGACTGTGGCTAGGGAACATGATATCGGGTTGATTCTGGAAACCTGTGTCCTGGGAACAAGACTGAGGTTTGATTCTGGAACCCTGTGCCTTGGGAACATGACTGAGGTTTGTTTCTGGAAACCTGTTCCCTGGGAACATGACTGAGGTTTGATTCTGGACACCTGTGTCCTGGGAACATGACTGAGGTTTGATTGCTGAAACCTGTGGCCTGCGAACATGACTCAGGTTTGATTCTGGAACCATGTGTCCTGGGAATATGACTGAGGTTTGATTCTGGAAGCCTTTGGCCTGGGAAAATGACTGAGGTTTCATTGTGGAAACATGTGGCTTGGGATGATGACTGAGGTTTGATGGTGGAACACTATGGCCTGGCAAAATGACTGAGGCTTGATTCTGGAACCCTGTGGCCTGGCAACTTGACTGAGGTGTGATGGCAGAAACCTGTGGCCTGGCAACATGACTGAGTTTGATTGTGGCACCCTGTGCACGGGGAACATGACTGAGGCCTGATACTGGAACCCCGTGGCGTGGGAACTTGACATTGGTTTGATTCTGGAGCCCTGTTTACTGGGAACATGACTGAGGTTTGATGGTTGACACCTGTGGCCTGGCAACATGATTGAGGTTTGATAGTGGAACCCTCAGGCTTGGGAACATGAGTGAGGCTTGATGGTGGAACCCTGTGGCCTGGCAACATGAGTGAGGCTTGATGGTGGAACCCTGTGGCTTGGCAAGATGACTTAGGTTTGATTGTGGAACAGTCTTTCCTGGGAACATGACTGAGGCTTGATGGTGGAACCGTGGCCTAGCAACAGGACAGAGGTTTGATTGTGGAACCCTCTGGCCTGGGAATATGACTGAGGTTTCATTGTGGAACCCTGTGGCCTGGGAACATGACTGGGAGTTTATTTCTGAAACCTGTGTCCAGGGAACATGACTGAGGTTTTATTCTGGAACCATGTGGCCTGGGAATATGACTGAGGTTTGATTCTGGAAACCATTGGCCTGGGAAGATGACTGATGTTAGAGTGTGGAATCCTGTGGCCTGGGAACATGACATCGGTGGATTCTGGAACCCTGTGGCCTGGGAACATGCCTGAGGTTTGATGGTGGAAACCTGTGGCCTGGCAACAGGACTGAGGTTTGATTCTGGAAGACTGTGGCTAGGGAACATGATATCGGGTTGATTCTGGCAACCTGTGTCCTGGGAACAAGACTGAGGTTTGATTCTGGAACCCTGTGCCTTGGGAACATGACTGAGGTTTGTTTCTGGAAGCCTGTTCCCTGGGAACATGACTGAGTCTTGATGGTGGAACCGTGGTCTGGCAACAGAACTGAGGTTTGATTGTGGAACCCTCTGGCCTGGGAATATGAATGAGGTTTAATTGTGGAACCCTGTGGCCTGGGAACATGACTGGGATTTTATTTCTGAAACCTGTGTCCAGGGAACATGACTGAGGTTTTATTCTGGAACCCTGTGTCCTGGGAAGACAACTGAGGTTTGATTCTGGAACCATGTGGCCTGGGAATATGACTGAGGTTTGATTCTGGAAACCATTGGCCTGGGAAGATGACTGATGTTAGAGTGTGGAATCCTGTGGCCTGGGAACATGACATCGGTTTGGATTCCGGTACCCTGTTGCCTGGGAACATGAAATCGGTTTGATTCTGGAAACCTGTGGCCTGGGAATATGACTGAGGTTTGATGGTGGTACCCTATGGCCTGGCAACATGACTGAAGTTTGATTCTGGATCCCTGTGTCCTGGGAACATGACTGAGGCGTGATTCTGGAAAACTGTGGCCTGGGAACATGACATCCATTTAGATTGTGGAATACTGTGCCCCGGGAACCTGACTGAGCCTTGGTTCTGGAACCCTGTGGGCTGGGAACATGACTGAGGATTGATTCTTGAACGCTGTGGCCTGGGAACATGACATCAGTGGATTCTGGAACCCTTTGGCCTGGGAACATGAGAACGGTTTGATTCTGGAACCCTGTGGTCTGGGAACATGCCTGAGGTTTGATGGTGGAAACCTGTGGCCTGGCAACATGACTGAGGTTTGATTCTGGAAGACTGTGGCTAGGGAACATGATATCGGGTTGATTCTGGAAACCTGTGTCATGGGAACAAGACTGAGGTTTGATTCTGGAACCCTGTGCCTTGGGAACATGACTGAGGTTTGTTTCTGGAAACCTGTTCCCTGGGAACATGACTGAGGTTTGATTCTGGACACCTGTGTCCTGGGAACATGACTGAGGTTTGATTGCTGAAACCTGTGGCCTGCGAACATGACTCAGGTTTGATTCTGGAACCATGTGTCCTGGGAATATGACTGAGGTTTGATGGTGGTACCCTATGGCCTGGCAACATGACTGAAGTTTGATTCTGGAAACCATTGGACTGGGAAGATGACTGATGTTAGAGTGTGGAATCCTGTGGCCTGGGAACATGACATCGGTTTGGATTCCGGTACCCTGTTGCCTGGGAACATGAAATCTTTTTGATTCTGGAAACCTGTGGCCTGGGAATATGACTGAGGTTTGATGGTGGTACCCTATGGCCTGGCAACATGACTGAAGTTTGATTCTGGATCCCTGTGTCCTGGGAACATGACTGAGGCGTGATTCTGGAAAACTGTGGCCTGGGAACATGACATCTATTTAGATTGTGGAATACTGTGCCCCGGGAACCTGACTGAGCCTTGGTTCTGGAACCCTGTGGGCTGGGAACATAACTGAGGATTGATTCTTGAACCCTGTGGCCTGGGAACATGACATCGGTGGATTCTGGAACCCTTTGGCCTGGGAACATGAGAACGGTTTGATTCTGGGACCCTGTGGCCTGGCAACATGACTGAGGTTTGATTCTGGAAGACTGTGGCTAGGGAACATGATATCGGGTTGATTCTGGAACCCTGTGTCATGGGAACAAGACTGAGGTTTGATTCTGGAACCCTGTGCCTTGGGAACATGACTGAGGTTTGTTTCTGGAAACCTGTTCCCTGGGAACATGACTGAGGTTTGATTCTGGACACCTGTGTCCTGGGAACATGACTGAGGTTTGATAGCTGAAACCTGTGGCCTGCGAACATGACTCAGGTTTGATTCTGGAACCATGTGTCCTGGGAATATGACTGAGGTTTGATTCTGGAACCATGTGGCCTGGGAATATGACTGAGGTTTGATTCTGGAAACCATTGGCCTGGGAAGATGACTGATGTTAGAGTGTGGAATCCTGTGGCCTGGGAACATGACATCGGTTTGGATTCCGGTACCCTGTTGCCTGGGAACATGAAATCGGTTTGATTCTGGAAACCTGTGGCCTGGGAATATGACTGAGGTTTGATGGTGGTATCCTATGGCCTGGCAACATGACTGAAGTTTGATTCTGGATCCCTGTGTCCTGGGAACATGACTGAGGCGTGATTCTGGAAAACTGTGGCCTGGGAACATGACATCTATTTAAATTGTGGAATACTGTGCCCCGGGAACCTGACTGAGCCTTGGTTCTGGATCCCTGTGGGCTGGGAACATAACTGAGGATTGATTCTTGAACCCTGTGGCCTGGGAACATGACATCGGTGGATTCTGGAACCCTGTGGCCTGGGAACATGCCTGAGGTTTGATGGTGGAAACCTGTGGCCTGGCAACATGACTGAGGTTTGATTCTGGAAGACTGTGGCTAGGGAACATGATATCGGGTTGATTCTGGAAACCTGTGTCATGGGAACAAGACTGAGGTTTGATTCTGGAACCCTGTGCCTTGGGAACATGACTGAGGTTTGTTTCTGGAAACCTGTTCCCTGGGAACATGACTGAGGTTTGATTCTGGACACCTGTGTCCTGGGAACATGACTGAGGTTTGATTGCTGAAACCTGTGGCCTGCGAACATGACTCAGGTTTGATTCTGGAACCATGTGTCCTGGGAATATGACTGAGGTTTGATTCTGGAACCATGTGGCCTGGGAATATGACTGAGGTTTGATTCTGGAAACCATTGGCCTGGGAAGATGACTGATGTTAGAGTGTGGAATCCTGTGGCCTGGGAACATGACATCGGTTTGGATTCCGGTACCCTGTTGCCTGGGAACATGAAATCGGTTTGATTCTGGAAACCTGTGGCCTGGGAATATGACTGAGGTTTGATGGTGGTACCCTATGGCCTGGCAACATGACTGAAGTTTGATTCTGGATCCCTGTGTCCTGGGAACATGACTGAGGCGTGATTCTGGAAAACTGTGGCCTGGGAACATGACATCTATTTAGATTGTGGAATACTGTGCCCCGGGAACCTGACTGAACCTTGGTTCTGGAACCCTGTGGGCTGGGAACATAACTGAGGATTGATTCTTGAACCCTGTGGCCTGGGAACATGACATCGGTGGATTCTGGAACCCTTTGGCCTGGGAACATGAGAACGGTTTGATTCTGGAACCCTGTGGCCTGGGAACATGCCTGAGGTTTGATGGTGGAAACCTGTGGCCTGGCAACATGACTGAGGTTTGATTCTGGAAGACTGTGGCTAGGGAACATGATATCGGGTTGATTCTGGAAACCTGTGTCATGGGAACAAGACTGAGGTTTGATTCTGGAACCCTGTGCCTTGGGAACATGACTGAGGTTTGTTTCTGGAAACCTGTTCCCTGGGAACATGACTGAGGTTTGATTCTGGACACCTGTGTCCTGGGAACATGACTGAGGTTTGATTCTGGAACCATGTGTCCTGGGAATATGACTGAGGTTTGATTCTGGAAGCCTTTGGCCTGGGAAAATGACTGAGGTTTCATTGTGGAAACATGTGGCTTGGGATGATGACTGAGGTTTGATGGTGGAACACTATGGCCTGGCAAAATGACTGAGGCTTGATTCTGGAACCCTGTGGCCTGGCAACTTGACTGAGGTGTGATGGCAGAAACCTGTGGCCTGGCAACATGACTGAGTTTGATTGTGGCACCCTGTGCACGGGGAACATGACTGAGGCCTGATACTGGAACCCCGTGGCGTGGGAACTTGACATTGGTTTGATTCTGGAGCCCTGTTTACTGGGAACATGACTGAGGTTTGATGGTTGACACCTGTGGCCTGGCAACATGATTGAGGTTTGATAGTGGAACCCTCAGGCTTGGGAACATGAGTGAGGCTTGATGGTGGAACCCTGTGGCCTGGCAACATGAGTGAGGCTTGATGGTGGAACCCTGTGGCTTGGCAAGATGACTTAGGTTTGATTGTGGAACAGTCTTTCCTGGGAACATGACTGAGGCTTGATGGTGGACCCGTGGCCTAGCAACAGGACAGAGGTTTGATTGTGGAACCCTCTGGCCTGGGAATATGACTGAGGTTTCATTGTGGAACCCTGTGGCCTGGGAACATGACATCGGTGGATTCTGGAACCCTGTGGCCTGGGAACATGCCTGAGGTTTGATGGTGGAAACCTGTGGCCTGGCAACAGGACTGAGGTTTGATTCTGGAAGACTGTGGCTAGGGAACATGATATCGGGTTGATTCTGGCAACCTGTGTCCTGGGAACAAGACTGAGGTTTGATTCTGGAACCCTGTGCCTTGGGAACATGACTGAGGTTTGTTTCTGGAAACCTGTTCCCTGGGAACATGACTGAGGCTTGATGGTGGAACCGTGGTCTGGCAACAGAACTGAGGTTTGATTGTGGAACCCTCTAGCCTGGGAATATGACTGAGGTTTAATTGTGGAACCCTGTGTCCTGGGAAGACAACTGAGGTTTGATTCTGGAACCATGTGGCCTGGGAATATGACTGAGGTTTGATTCTGGAAACCATTGGCCTGGGAAGATGACTGATGTTAGAGTGTGGAATCCTGTGGCCTGGGAACATGACATCGGTGGATTCTGGAACCCTGTGGCCTGGGAACATGCCTGAGGTTTGATGGTGGAAACCTGTGGCCTGGCAACAGGACTGAGGTTTGATTCTGGAAGACTGTGGCTAGGGAACATGATATCGGGTTGATTCTGGCAACCTGTGTCCTGGGAACAAGACTGAGGTTTGATTCTGGAACCCTGTGCCTTGGGAACATGACTGAGGTTTGTTTCTGGAAACCTGTTCCCTGGGAACATGACTGAGGCTTGATGGTGGAACCGTGGTCTGGCAACAGAACTGAGGTTTGATTGTGGAACCCTCTAGCCTGGGAATATGACTGAGGTTTAATTGTGGAACCCTGTGTCCTGGGAAGACAACTGAGGTTTGATTCTGGAACCATGTGGCCTGGGAATATGACTGAGGTTTGATTCTGGAAACCATTGGCCTGGGAAGATGACTGATGTTAGAGTGTGGAATCCTGTGGCCTGGGAACATGACATCGGTTTGGATTCCGGTATACTGTTGCCTGGGAACATGCAATCGGTTTGATTCTGGAATCCTGTGGCCTGGGAATATGACTGAGGTTTGATGGTGGTACCCTATGGCCTGGCAACATGACTGAAGTTTGATTCTGGATCCCTGTGGCCTGGGAACATGACTGAGGCGTGATTCTGGAAAACTGTGGCCTGGGAACATGACATCTATTTAGATTGTGGAATACTGTGCCCCGGGAACCTGACTGAGCCTTGGTTCTGGAACCCTGTGCGCTGGGAACATGACTGAGGTTTTATTCTGGAACCCTGTAGCCTGGGAACATAACTGAGGATTGATTCTTGAACCCTGTGGCCTGGGAACATGACATCGGTGGATTCTGGAACCCTGAGGCCTGGGAACATATCATCTGTTTAGATTGTGGAATACTGTGCCCCGGGAACCTGACTGAGCCTCCGTTCTGGAATCCTGTGGACTGGGAACATGACTGAGGTTTTATTCTGGAACCCTGTAGCCTGGGAACATAACTGAGGATTGATTCTGGAATCTTGCGGCCTGGGAACATGACATCGGTGGATTCTGGAACCCTTTGGCCTGGGAACATGAGAACGGTTTGATTCTGGAACCCTGTGGCCTGGCAACATGACTGAGGTTTGATTCTGGAAGACTGTGGCTAGGGAACATGATATCGGGGTGATTCTGGAACCCTGTGTCATGGGAACAAGACTGAGGTTTGATTCTGGAACCCTGTGCCTTGGGAACATGACTGAGGTTTGTTTCTGGAAACCTGTTCCCTGGGAACATGACTGAGGTTTGATTCTGGACACCTGTGTCCTGGGAACATGACTGAGGTTTGATAGCAGAAACCTGTGGCCTGCGAACATGACTCAGGTTTGATTCTGGAACCATGTGTCCTGGGAATATGACTGAGGTTTGATTCTGGAACCATGTGGCCTGGGAATATGACTGAGGTTTGATTCTGGAAACCATTGGCCTGGGAAGATGACTGATGTTAGAGTGTGGAATCCTGTGGCCTGGGAACATGACATCGGTTTGGATTCCGGTACCCTGTTGCCTGGGAACATGAAATCGGTTTGATTCTGGAAACCTGTGGCCTGGGAATATGACTGAGGTTTGATGGTGGTATCCTATGGCCTGGCAACATGACTGAAGTTTGATTCTGGATCCCTGTGTCCTGGGAACATGACTGAGGCGTGATTCTGGAAAACTGTGGCCTGGGAACATGACATCTATTTAAATTGTGGAATACTGTGCCCCGGGAACCTGACTGAGCCTTGGTTCTGGAACCCTGTGGGCTGGGAACATAACTGAGGATTGATTCTTGAACCCTGTGGCCTGGGAACATGACATCGGTGGATTCTGGAACCCTGTGGCCTGGGAACATGCCTGAGGTTTGATGGTGGAAACCTGTGGCCTGGCAACATGACTGAGGTTTGATTCTGGAAGACTGTGGCTAGGGAACATGATATCGGGTTGATTCTGGAAACCTGTGTCATGGGAACAAGACTGAGGTTTGATTCTGGAACCCTGTGCCTTGGGAACATGACTGAGGTTTGTTTCTGGAAACCTGTTCCCTGGGAACATGACTGAGGTTTGATTCTGGACACCTGTGTCCTGGGAACATGACTGAGGTTTGATTGCTGAAACCTGTGGCCTGCGAACATGACTCAGGTTTGATTCTGGAACCATGTGTCCTGGGAATATGACTGAGGTTTGATTCTGGAACCATGTGGCCTGGGAATATGACTGAGGTTTGATTCTGGAAACCATTGGCCTGGGAAGATGACTGATGTTAGAGTGTGGAATCCTGTGGCCTGGGAACATGACATCGGTTTGGATTCCGGTACCCTGTTGCCTGGGAACATGAAATCGGTTTGATTCTGGAAACCTGTGGCCTGGGAATATGACTGAGGTTTGATGGTGGTACCCTATGGCCTGGCAACATGACTGAAGTTTGATTCTGGATCCCTGTGTCCTGGGAACATGACTGAGGTGTGATTCTGGAAAACTGTGGCCTGGGAACATGACATCTATTTAGATTGTGGAATACTGTGCCCCGGGAACCTGACTGAACCTTGGTTCTGGAACCCTGTGGGCTGGGAACATAACTGAGGATTGATTCTTGAACCCTGTGGCCTGGGAACATGACATCGGTGGATTCTGGAACCCTTTGGCCTGGGAACATGAGAACGGTTTGATTCTGGAACCCTGTGGCCTGGGAACATGCCTGAGGTTTGATGGTGGAAACCTGTGGCCTGGCAACATGACTGAGGTTTGATTCTGGAAGACTGTGGCTAGGGAACATGATATCGGGTTGATTCTGGAAACCTGTGTCATGGGAACAAGACTGAGGTTTGATTCTGGAACCCTGTGCCTTGGGAACATGACTGAGGTTTGTTTCTGGAAACCTGTTCCCTGGGAACATGACTGAGGTTTGATTCTGGACACCTGTGTCCTGGGAGCATGACTGAGGTTTGATTGCTGAAACCTGTGACCTGCGAACATGACTCAGGTTTGATTCTGGAACCATGTGTCCTGGGAATATGACTGAGGTTTGATTCTGGAAGCCTTTGGCCTGGGAAAATGACTGAGGTTTCATTGTGGAAACATGTGGCTTGGGATGATGACTGAGGTTTGATGGTGGAACACTATGGCCTGGCAAAATGACTGAGGCTTGATTCTGGAACCCTGTGGCCTGGCAACTTGACTGAGGTGTGATGGCAGAAACCTGTGGCCTGGGAACATGACTGAGTTTGATTGTGGCACCCTGTGCACGGGGAACATGACTGAGGCCTGATACTAGAACCCCGTGGCGTGGGAACTTGACATTGGTTTGATTCTGGAGCCCTGTTTACTGGGAACATGACTGAGGTTTGATGGTTGACACCTGTGGCCTGGCAACATGATTGAGGTTTGATAGTGGAACCCTCAGGCTTGGGAACATGAGTGAGGCTTGATGGTGGAACCCTGTGGCCTGGCAACATGAGTGAGGCTTGATGGTGGAACCCTGTGGCTTGGCAAGATGACTTAGGTTTGATTTTGGAACAGTCTTTCCTGGGAACATGACTGAGGCTTGATTCTGGAAAACTGTGGCCTGGGAACCTGACATCTATTTAGATTGTGGAATACTGTGCCCCGGGAACCTGACTGAGCCTTGGTTCTGGAACCCTGTGGGCTGGGAACATGACTGAGGATTGATTCTTGAACCCTGTGGCCTGGGAACATGACTGAGGCGTGATTCTGGAAAACTGTGGCCTGGGAACATGACATCTATTTAGATTGTGGAATACTGTGCCCCGGGAACCTGACTGAGCCTTGGTTCTGGAATCCTGTGGGCTGGGAACATGACTGAGGATTGATTCTTGAACCCTGTGGCCTGGGAACATGACATCGGTGGATTCTGGAAACCTTTGGCCTGGGAACATGAGAACGGTTTGATTCTGGAACCCTGTGGCCTGGGAACATGCCTGAGGTTTGATGGTGGAAACCTGTGGCCTGGCAACAGGACTGAGGTTTGATTCTGGAAGACTGTGGCTAAGGAACATGATATCGGGTTGATTCTGGCAACCTGTGTCCTGGGAACAAGACTGAGGTTTGATTCTGGAACCCTGTGCCTTGGGAACATGACTGAGGTTTGTTTCTGGAAGCCTGTTCCCAGGGAACATGACTGAGGCTTGATGGTGGAACCGTGGTCTGGCAACAGAACTGAGATTTGATTGTGGAACCCTCTGGCCTGGGAATATGACTGAGGTTTAATTGTGGAACCCTGTGTCCTGGGAAGAAAACTGAGGTTTGATTCTGGAACCATGTGGCCTGGGAATATGACTGAGGTTTGATTCTGGAAACCATTGGCCTGGGAAGATGACTGATGTTAGAGTGTGGAATCCTGTGGCCTGGGAACATGACATCGGTTTGGATTCCGGTACCCTGTTGCCTGGGAACATGAAATTGGTTTGATTCTGGAAACCTGTTGCCTGGGAATATGACTGAGGTTTGATGGTGGTACCCTATGGCCTGGCAACATGACTGAGGTTTGATTCTGGAAGACTGTGGCTAGGGAACATGATATCGGGTTGATTCTGGAAACCTGTGTCATGGGAACAAGACTGAGGTTTGATTCTGGAACCCTGTGCCTTGGGAACATGACTGAGGTTTGTTTCTGGAAACCTGTTCCCTGGGAACATGACTGAGGTTTGATTCTGGACACCTGTGTCCTGGGAACATGACTGAGGTTTGATTGCTGAAACCTGTGGCCTGCGAACATGACTCAGGTTTGATTCTGGAACCATGTGTCCTGGGAATATGACTGAGGTTTGATTCTGGAAGCCTTTGGCCTGGGAAAATGACTGAGGTTTCATTGTGGAAACATGTGGCTTGGGATGCTGACTGAGGTTTGATGGTGGAACACTATGGCCTGGCAAAATGACTGAGGCTTGATTCTGGAACCCTGTGGCCTGGCAACTTGACTGAGGTGTGATGGCAGAAACCTGTGGCCTGGCAACATGACTGAGTTTGATTGTGGCACCCTGTGCACGGGGAACATGACTGAGGCCTGATACTGGAACCCCGTGGCGTGGGAACTTGACATTGGTTTGATTCTGGAGCCCTGTTTACTGGGAACATGACTGAGGTTTGATGGTTGACACCTGTGGCCTGGCAACATGATTGAGGTTTGATAGTGGAACCCTCAGGCTTGGGAACATGAGTGAGGCTTGATGGTGGAACCCTGTGGCCTGGCAACATGAGTGAGGCTTGATGGTGGAACCCTGTGGCTTGGCAAGATGACTTAGGTTTGATTGTGGAACAGTCTTTCCTGGGAACATGACTGAGGCTTGATGGTGGAACCGTGGCCTAGCAACAGGACAGAGGTTTGATTGTGGAACCCTCTGGCCTGGGAATATGACTGAGGTTTCATTGTGGAACCCTGTGGCCTGGGAACATGACTGGGAGTTTATTTCTGAAACCTGTGTCCAGGGAACATGACTGAGGTTTTATTCTGGAACCATGTGGCCTGGGAATATGACTGAGGTTTGATTCTGGAAACCATTGGCCTGGGAAGATGACTGATGTTAGAGTGTGGAATCCTGTGGCCTGGGAACATGACATCGGTGGATTCTGGAACCCTGTGGCCTGGGAACATGCCTGAGGTTTGATGGTGGAAACCTGTGGCCTGGCAACAGGACTGAGGTTTGATTCTGGAAGACTGTGGCTAGGGAACATGATATCGGGTTGATTCTGGCAACCTGTGTCCTGGGAACAAGACTGAGGTTTGATTCTGGATCCCTGTGCCTTGGGAACATGACTGAGGTTTGTTTCTGGAAGCCTGTTCCCTGGGAACATGACTGAGGCTTGATGGTGGAACCGTGGTCTGGCAACAGAACTGAGGTTTGATTGTGGAACCCTCTGGCCTGGGAATATGACTGAGGTTTAATTGTGGAACCCTGTGGCCTGGGAACATGACTGGGATTTTATTTCTGAAACGTGTGTCCAGGGAACATGACTGAGGTTTTATTCTGGAACCCTGTGTCCTGGGAAGACAACTGAGGTTTGATTCTGGAACCATGTGGCCTGGGAATATGACTGAGGTTTGATTCTGGAAACCATTGGCCTGGGAAGATGACTGATGTTAGAGTGTGGAATCCTGTGGCCTGGGAACATGACATCGGTTTGGATTCCGGTACCCTGTTGCCTGGGAACATGAAATCGGTTTGATTCTGGAAACCTGTGGCCTGGGAATATGACTGAGGTTTGATGGTGGTAACCTATGGCCTGGCAACCTGACTGAAGTGTGATTCTGGATCCCTGTGGCCTGGGAACATGACTGAGGCGTGATTCTGGAAAACTGTGGCCTGGGAACATGACATCTATTTAGATTGTGGAATACTGTGTCCCGGGAACCTGACTAAGCCTTGGTTCTGGAACCCTGTGGGCTGGGAACATGACTGAGGTTTATTCTGGAACCCTGTAGCCTGGGAACATAACTGAGGATTGATTCTTGAACCCTGTGGCCTGGGAACATGACATCGGTGGATTCTGGAACCCTGTGGCCTGGGAACATGAGAACGGTTTGATTCTGGAACCCTGTGGCCTGGGAACATGCCTGAGGTTTGATGGTGGAAACCTGTGGCCTGGCAACATGACTGAGGTTTGATTCTGGAAGACTGTGGCTAGGGAACATGATATCGGGTTGATTCTGGAAACCTGTGTCATGGGAACAAGACTGAGGTTTGATTCTGGAACCCTGTGCCTTGGGAACATGACTGAGGTTTGTTTCTGGAAACCTGTTCCCTGGGAACATGACTGAGGTTTGATTCTGGACACCTGTGTCCTGGGAACATGACTGAGGTTTGATTGCTGAAACCTGTGGCCTGGGAACATGACTCAGGTTTGATTCTGGAACCATGTGTCCTGGGAATATGACTGAGGTTTGATTCTGGAAGCCTTTGGCCTGGGAAAATGACTGAGGTTTCATTGTGGAAACATGTGGCTTGGGATGATGACTGAGGTTTGATGGTGGAACACTATGGCCTGGCAAAATGACTGAGGCTTGATTCTGGAACCCTGTGGCCTGGCAACTTGACTGAGGTGTGATGGCAGAAACCTGTGGCCTGGCAACATGACTGAGTTTGATTGTGGCACCCTGTGCACGGGGAACATGACTGAGGCCTGATACTAGAACCCCGTGGCGTGGGAACTTGACATTGGTTTGATTCTGGAGCCCTGTTTACTGGGAACATGACTGAGGTTTGATGGTTGACACCTGTGGCCTGGCAACATGATTGAGGTTTGATAGTGGAACCCTCAGGCTTGGGAACATGAGTGAGGCTTGATGGTGGAACCCTGTGGCCTGGCAACATGAGTGAGGCTTGATGGTGGAACCCTGTGGCTTGGCAAGATGACTTAGGTTTGATTGTGGAACAGTCTTTCCTGGGAACATGACTGAGGCTTGATGGTGGAACCGTGGCCTAGCAACAGGACAGAGGTTTGATTGTGGAACCCTCTGGCCTGGGAATATGACTGAGGTTTAATTGTGGAACCCTGTGGCCTGGGAACATGACTGGGAGTTTATTTCTGAAACCTGTGTCCAGGGAACAAGACTGAGGTTTTATTCTGGAACCAGGTGGCCTGGGAATATGACTGAGGTTTGATTCTGGAAACCATTGGCCTGGGAAGATGACTGATGTTAGAGTGTGGAATCCTGTGGCCTGGGAACATGACATCGGTGGATTCTGGAACCCTGTGGCCTGGGAACATGCCTGAGGTTTGATGGTGGAAACCTGTGGCCTGGCAACAGGACTGAGGTTTGATTCTGGAAGACTGTGGCTAGGAAACATGATATCGGGTTGATTCTGGCAACCTGTGTCCTGGGAACAAGACTGAGGTTTGATTCTGGAACCCTGTGCCTTGGGAACATGACTGAGGTTTGTTTCTGGAAGCCTCTTCCCAGGGAACATGACTGAGGCTTGATGGTGGAACCGTGGTCTGGCAACAGAACTGAGGTTTGAGTGTGGAACCCTCTGGCCTGGGAATATGACTGAGGTTTAATTGTGGAACCCTGTGTCCTGGGAAGACAACTGAGGTTTGATTCTGGAACCATGTGGCCTGGGAATATGACTGAGGTTTGATTCTGGAAACCATTGGCCTGGGAAGATGACTGATGTTAGAGTGTGGAATCCTGTGGCCTGGGAACATGACATCGGTTTGGATTCCGGTACCCTGTTGCCTGGGAACATGAAATCGGTTTGATTCTGGAAACCTGTGGCCTGGGAATATGACTGAGGTTTGATGGTGGTGCCCTATGGCCTGGCAACATGACTGAGGTTTGATTCTGGAAGACTGTGGCTAGGGAACATGATATCGGGTTGATTCTGGAAACCTGTGTCCTGGGAACAAGACTGAGGTTTGATTCTGGAACCCTGTGCCTTGGGAACATGACTGAGGTTTGTTTCTGGAAACCTGTTCCCTGGGAACATGACTGAGGTTTGATTCTGGACACCTGTGTCCTGGGAACATGACTGAGGTTTGATTGCTGAAACCTGTGGCCTGCGAACATGACTCAGGTTTGATTCTGGAACCATGTGTCCTGGGAATATGACTGAGGTTTGATTCTGGAAGCCTTTGGCCTGGGAAAATGACTGAGGTTTCATTGTGGAAACATGTGGCTTGGGATGATGACTGAGGTTTGATGGTGGAACACTATGGCCTGGCAAAATGACTGAGGCTTGATTCTGGAACCCTGTGGCCTGGCAACTTGACTGAGGTGTGATGGCAGAAACCTGTGGCCTGGCAACATGACTGAGTTTGATTGTGGCACCCTGTGCACGGGGAACATGACTGAGGCCTGATACTGGAACCCCGTGGCGTGGGAACTTGACATTGGTTTGATTCTGGAGCCCTGTTTACTGGGAACATGACTGAGGTTTGATGGTTGACACCTGTGGCCTGGCAACATGATTGAGGTTTGATAGTGGAACCCTCAGGCTTGGGAACATGAGTGAGGCTTGATGGTGGAACCCTGTGGCCTGGCAACATGAGTGAGGCTTGATGGTGGAACCCTGTGGCTTGGCAAGATGACTTAGGCTTGATTGTGGAACAGTCTTTCCTGGGAACATGACTGAGGCTTGATGGTGGAACCGTGGCCTAGCAACAGGACAGAGGTTTGATTGTGGAACCCTCTGGCCTGGGAATATGACTGAGGTTTCATTGTGGAACCCTGTGGCCTGGGAACATGACTGGGAGTTTATTTCTGAAACCTGTGTCCAGGGAACATGACTGAGGTTTTATTCTGGAACCATGTGGCCTGGGAATATGACTGAGGTTTGATTCTGGAAACCATTGGCCTGGGAAGATGACTGATGTTAGAGTGTGGAATTCTGTGGCCTGGGAACATGACATCGGTGGATTCTGGAACCCTGTGGCCTGGGAACATGCCTGAGGTTTGATGGTGGAAACCTGTGGCCTGGCAACAGGACTGAGGTTTGATTCTGGAAGACTGTGGCTAGGGAACATGATATCGGGTTGATTCTGGCAACCTGTGTCCTGGGAACAAGACTGAGGTTTGATTCTGGAACCCTGTGCCTTGGGAACATGACTGAGGTTTGTTTCTGGAAGCCTGTTCCCTGGGAACATGACTGAGTTTGATGGTGGAACCGTGGTCTGGCAACAGAACTGAGGTTTGATTGTGGAACCCTCTGGCCTGGGAATATGACTGAGGTTTAATTGTGGAACCCTGTGGCCTGGGAACATGACTGGGATTTTATTTCTGAAACCTGTGTCCAGGGAACATGACTGAGGTTTTATTCTGGAACCCTGTGTCCTGGGAAGACAACTGAGGTTT
>NW_028124809.1:0-98000 GCF_965194825.1 Balaenoptera physalus | reverse complement strand
TGTTACTATATGTATACAAACACATATTATATACATATCTCAAAAAGACCGACCATATAGCAAGGGATGTGTGCGGAACCCTCTGTAACATTTTACATTGGAAGAGGATCTGTACTTGAATAGACATATATAATGTACAAATGAACCAGACTGTGTACACCTAGGATGAACAATATTCTAAGCTTTACCCCAATTAAAAAAAAAAAATAAAACCAAGAAGAAATAATGAGACATAAACTTATGGGGGTTTCTCCATGCACATTCCAATGTAATTTACAACCTAGGGACACGACTTCCAGAAAGGCTCTGCTGCCCTAGTACACAGATTGGGGAATGGAGAAATGCTGCCTGCTTGAGGCCACTTCCCACAAGAGCAGCTTTAAACCCATTGCTAAAGGTCACTAAATATTCACCAAAGTTGCAGTTCGGTAAATGACACCTGCTCTCTAAAAAAATTCTGGGCTGGAACATCGACCAAAAAATTAAACAGAGGGCAACCTTCCAAGAAGACAATTTCAAGAGTTATATTGTATTCCCAATTGTATCCTTTTTTTAACAGAATAGAAAACGGCGGAAAAAATGATGAGTTTTATGAATTTTCAAAGACATGGAAACCCAAATTACAAAAACCTATCAGCTCACACCAGCCAGAAGGGCCATTAGCATAAATGCTGAAAAAGAATAAATGCTGGAGGGATTGTGGAGAAATGCGTACCCTTGATTCTAAGCGGGACGTGGTAGGAACCACTAAGGAAAACACAAAGAAGGTGATTTGAAAAGGGTAACACGGTGCTACCAGTCAATCAATCACACCCACTGCTAGGACTATCACCTGAGAAAATGAGAATCAAAAAGTCACAGGCTTGGGGCTTCCCTGGTGGTGCAGTGGTTGAGAGTCTGCCTGCCAATGCAGGGCACACGGATTCGAGCCCCGGTCTGGGAAGATCCCACATGCCGCGGAGCAACTGGGCCCGTGAGCCACAACCACTGAGCCTGCGCGCATGGAGCCTGTGCTCCGCAACAAGAGAGGCCGCGATAGTGAGAGACCCACGCACCGCGATGAAGAGTGGCCCCCTCTCGCCGCCACTACAGAAAGCCCTCGCGCACAAACGAAGATCCAACACAGCCAAAAATAAATAAATAAATAAATTAATAAATATTAAAAAAAAAAAGTCACAGGCTGGCAATCCTGCACTCCAACAATATTTTCCATAGCCAACACTTGGAAGCAATGAAAATGTCCATCAACCGAGGAATGCACAAAGTAGAAGTGGTCCACGTACACAGTGGAAAATTATTCCAATAAAAAATAAAAATTAAATTTAAAAATCCAACAAAAGTAAAGAGACATCAGCTTGTGTGGGTTTGTACGGGCACACTCCACTCTAATTTATAACCGAGTAACACCACAGGCCGCAAGGGCATTTCCCTAGTTACCAGGGTGGGGAACATAGAAAGGCTGCCACCCTCTGGCAGTTACCTGCAAAAACAGCTTTAAGGCCTGTGCTAATGGTCATTTAATAGGAAGAAGTAATGCAGGACTGTAAATGAAACATACCCTCAATATGTCTTGAGGGAGGTAATGGCCAAAACATTTCAAAATGTGACACATACTTTAAGAGAATACTTTGAAGAACTAAGGGGTAATCACAGCTTGAAAAATAAAAAGGATATGCCTTAAAGCTCAGTTTCAACGGATTATGAGGCACATGAGAATTCAACCAAAAAGAGGTATCAGCTCACACTTGTCAGAAAAACCATCAGCAAGAAAACTACAAACAATAAATGCTGAAGCTGTTGTGGAGAAATGCATACCCTCAACTTCAAGGGGGACGTAACTTGGAAAGGGCCACAAATGAGAACAGAATGGAGGTGCCTTAAAAAGGTAAACATTGAGCTACCATATGATCCAGCAGGCCCACTCCTCGACCTATAATCTAAGAAGAGAGAATTGGAAAGACACAGGCAGGCAAATCTGCATTGCACAGTATTACAATAGCCAAGATATGGAGGTAACCAAAAAGTCCACCAACAGATGGGTGGACAAAGAAGAACTCCTCCATGTATAGATGGAATATTCGCTAGTGAAAAAAATGAAACAATGCCATTTGCAGCACCATAGATGAGTCTAGACGTAATCACACCACCTGTAGTAAGTGAGAAAGAAAAAGACACATATCCTATCATATCACTTTTAGGAGTTACATAAAAATTGATACTAATGAAGATATTTCCACAGAGAAAGGCTATCACAGATTCATTAAAAAACTTATGGTTCATCAAATAGAAAGGGATGAGGATTGGATAATTTACCATATTGGGGTTAACAGAGATATACAAACCATGTGAAATATATAATCACCAAAGACGTACGGAAGACCAGGAGAAGACTACTCAACATTGTGTCATAACCTATATGGGAAAAGGATGCGAGGAAGAATAGATACACGTATATGTGTGAAAGAACCACATTTGCCCACCTAGAACAAACAAACCATTGTAATCAAATTTGCTTGGATAAAAAATAAAAAGTAAATTATAAATATGAACAACAAGTAATGAGACATAAACATAAAGGGCTTTTTCCTGGCACATTCCATTCTAATTTACAACCTAGAACACCACTTCCATTAAGGCTCTGTTTCCCCACTTACCAAATTTGGTAAAGGAGAAATGATGCCACCTTGTGGCCGTTTCCTGCAAGAGCAGCTTTAAACTCACAGCTAATGGTCACTTAACATTCACAAGGACTCAGGGCTGTAAAGGACACCTGCCCTAAAAAATTGTGCTGAAGTAGGGAATGGACAAAAATTTCAAAACAGGCAAATGTTTCCAGAAGAGAGTATGAATATTAACGTTTTACTCACGCTCTTTTAAAAAAAAGGAAAATGGATAAAAGCTCAACCTCAGGGAGTGTTAGACCCATGAAATCTAATCTACAAAAAGTTTCAACTTACACCAGTCGACTGACCATCAGCAAAAAGTCTACAAACAATAAATGCTGACGGGGTTTTAGAGAACTGTGTACCCTCTACCTGCTGGTGAGACGTAAAGGGGTAACGGCCAATAATGAGAACAGAAAGGAACTGTGTTTAAAAGTAAAAATGGAGGTACCATTCAATCCAGCGGGCGCACCATTGGACCTCTCACCGGAGAAGACAAGAATCGAGAAGACACAGGCCGCAAAAGCTTCAGTGCAGCCTTATTCACAATAGCCAAGACAGTGAAGGAATCAAAATGTCCAACAACAGGTGAATAGATAAAGAAGAAGTGGTCCATGTACACAATGGAATATTAGCCATGGAAAACAATGAACCATTGTTCTTTGAGGCACCACAAATGAGTCTGGAGATAATCACGAAACATGAGGTAAGTCCGAAAGCAAAAGACCTATATTCTATGATATCACTTATAGACGTTATCTAATAACTGACACAAATGAACATATTTCCACAGAGAAAGACACTCACAGATTTAGAAAACAAACTATGCTCATCTAAAAGGAAAGGTGGGGGGAGTGGATAAATTAAGGTTAGTGTTACTATATGTATACAAACACATATTATATACATATCTCAAAAAGACCTACCATATAGAAGGGAGGTGTGCGGAACCCTCTGTAACATTTTACATGGGAAGGGGATCTGTACTTGAATAGACATATATAATGTACAAATGAACCAGATTGTGTACACCTCGGACAAACAATATTCTAAGCTTTACCCCAATTAAAAAAATTTTTAAAACCAAGAAGAAATAATGAGACATAAACTTATGGGGGTTTCCCCATGCACATTCCAATATAATTTACAACCTAGGAACACGACTTCCAGAAAGGCTCTGCTGCCCTAGTACCCAGATTTGGGAATGAAGGAATGCTGCCTGCTTGAGGCCACTTCCCACAACAGCAGCTTTTAACCCATTGCTAAAGGTCACTAAATATGCACCACACTTGCAGTTCGGGAAATGAGACCTGCTCTCTAAAAAAATTCTGGGCTGGAACATCGACCAAAAAATTTAACAGAGGGCAAGCTTCCAAGAAGACAATTTCAAGAATTATATTGTACTCCCAATTGTTTCCTTTTTTTAGCAGAAAAGAAAACGGCAGAGGAAAATGATGAATTTTATGAATTTTCAAAGACATGAAAACCCAAAGTACAAAAACCTATCAGCTCACACCAGCCAGAAGGGCCATTAGCATAAATGCTGAAAACAATAAATGCTGAAGCGATTGTGGAGAAATGCGTACCCTCGATTCTAAGGGGGATGTGGTAAGAGCCACTAATGAAAACACAAAGAAGGTGCTTTGATAAGGGTAACACGGTGCTACCAGTCAATCAATCACACCCACTGCTGGGCCTATCACCTGAGAAAATGAGAATCAAAAAGTCACAGGCTTGGGGCTTCCCTGGTGGTGCAGTGGTTGAGAGTCTGCCTGCCAATGCAGGGCACACGGGTTCGAGCCCCGGTCTGGGAAGATCCCACATGCCGCAGAGCAACTGGGCCCGTGAGCCACAACCACTGAGCCTGCGCGCATGGAGCCTGTGCTCCGCAACAAGAGAGGCCGCGATAGTGAGAGACCCACGCACCGCGATGAAGAGTGGCCCCCGCTCGCCGCAACTACAGAAAGCCCTCGCGCACAAACGAAGATCCAACACAGCCAAAAATAAATAAATAAATAAATAAATAAATAAATAAATAAATAAATAAATAAATATTAAAAAAAAAAAGTCACAGGCTGGCAATCCTGCACTCCAACAATATTTACCATAGCCAACACTTGGAAGCAATGAAAATGTCCATCAACCGAGGAATGCACAAAGTAGAAGTGGTCCACGTACACAGTGGAAAATTACTCCAATAAAAAATAAAAATTAAATTTAAAAATCCAACAAAAGTAAAGAGAAATCAGTTTCTGTGGGTTTGTCCGGGCACACTCCACTCTAATTTATAACCGAGAAACACCACAGGCCGCAAGGGCATTTCCCTAGTTACCAGGGTGGGGAACATAGAAAGGCTGCCACCCTCTGGCAGTTACCTGCAAAAACAGCTTTAAGGCCTGTGCTAATGGTCATTTCATAGGAAGAAGTAATGCAGGACTGTAAATGAAACATGCCCTCAATATGTCTTGAGGGAGGTAATGGCCAAAACATTTCAAAATGTGACACATACTTTAAGAGAACACTTTGAAGAACTAAGGGGTAATCACAGCTTGAAAAATAAAAAGGATATGCCTTAAAGCTCAATTTCAACGGATTATGAGGCACATGTGAATTCAACCAAAAAGAGTTGTCAGCTCACACTAGTCAGAAAAACCATCAGCAAGAAAACTACAAACAATAAATGCTGAAGCTGTTGTGGAGAAATGCATACCCTCAACTTCAAGGGGGACGTAACTTGGAAAGGGCCACGAATGAGAACAGAATGGAGGTGCCTTAAAAAGGTAAACATTGAGCTACCATATGATCCAGCAGGCCCACTCCTCGACCTATAATCTAAGAAGAGAGAATTGGAAAGACACAGGCAGGCAAATCTGCATTGCACAGTATTACAATAGCCAAGATATGGAGGTAACCAAAAAGTCCACCAACATATGGGTGGACAAAGAAGAACTCCTCCATGTATAGATGGAATATTCGCTAGTGAAAAAAATGAAACAATGCCATTTGCAGCACCATAGATGAGTCTAGACGTAATCACACCACCTGTAGTAAGTGAGAAAGTAAAAGACACATATCCTATCATATCACTTTTAGGAGTTACATAAAAATTGATACTAATGAAGATATTTCCACAGAGAAAGGCAATCACAGATTCATTAAAAAACTTATGGTTCACCAAATAGAAAGGGATGAGGATTGGATAATTTACCATATTGGGGTTAACAGAGATATACAAACCATGTGAAATATATAATCACCAAAGACGTACGGAAGACCAGGAGAAGACTACTCAACATTGTGTCATAACCTATATGGGAAAAGGATGCGAGGAAGAATAGATACACGTATATGTGTGAAAGAACCACATTTGCACACCTAGAACAAACAAACCATTGTAATCAAATTTGCTTGGATAAAAAATAAAAAGTAAATTATAAATATGAACAACAAGTAATGAGACATAAACATAAAGGGCTTTTTCCTGGCACATTCCATTCTAATTTACAACCTAGACCACCACTTCCATTAAGGCTCTGTTTCCCCACTTACCAAATTTGGTGAAGGAGAAATGATGCCACCTTGTGGCCGTTTCCTGCAAGAGCAGCTTTAAACTCACAGCTAATGGTCACTTAACATTCACAAGGACTCAGGGCTGTAAAGGACACCTGCCCTAAAAAATTGTGCTGAAGTAGGGAATGGACAAAAATTTCAAAACAGGCAAATGTTTCCAGAAGAGAGTATGAATATTAACGTTTTACTCACGCTCTTTTAAAAAAAAGGAAAATGGATAAAAGCTCAACCTCAGGGAGTGTTAGACCCATGAAATCTAATCTACAAAAAGTTTCAACTTACACCAGTCGACTGACCATCAGCAAAAAGTCTACAAACAATAAGTGCTGACGGGGTTTTAGAGAACTGTGTACCCTCTACCTGCTGGTGAGACGTAAAGGGGTAACGGCCAATAATGAGAACAGAAAGGAGCTGTGTTTAAAAGTAAAAATGGAGGTACCATTCAATCCAGCAGGCGCACCATTGGACCTCTCAGAGGAGAAGACAAGAATCGAGAAGACACAGGCCGCAAAAGCTTCAGTGCAGCCTTATTCACAATAGCCAAGACAGTGAAGGAATCAAAATGTCCAACAACAGGTGAAGAGATAAAGAAGAAGTGGTCCATGTACACAATGGAATATTAGCCATGGAAAACAATGAACCATTGTTCTTTGAGGCACCACAAATGAGTCTGGAGATAATCACGAAACATGAGGTAAGTCCGAAAGCAAAAGACCTATATTCTATGATATCACTTACAGGCGTTATCTAATAACTGACACAAATGAACATATTTCCAAAGAGAAAGACACTCACAGATTTAGAAAACAAACTATGCTCATCTAAAAGGAAAGGTGGGGGGAGTGGATAAATTAAGGTTAGTGTTACTATATGTATACAAACACATATTATATACATATCTCAAAAAGACCTACCATATAGAAGGCAGGTGTGCGGAACCCTCTGTAACATTTTACATGGGAAGGGGATCTGTACTTGAATAGACATATATAATGTACAAATGAACCAGATTGTGTACACCTCGGACAAACAATATTCTAAGCTTTACTCCAATTAAAAAAATTTTTAAAACCAAGAAGAAATAATGAGACATAAACTTATGGGGGTTTCTCCATGCACATTCCAATATAATTTACAACCTAGGAACACGACTTCCAGAAAGGCTCTGCTGCCCTAGTACCCAGATTTGGGAATGGAGGAATGCTGCCTGCTTGAGGCCACTTCCCACAACAGCAGCTTTTAACCCATTGCTAAAGGTCACTAAATATGCACCACACTTGCAGTTCGGGAAATGAGACTTGCTCTCTAAAAAAATTCTGGGCTGGAAAATAGACCAAAAAATTTAACAGAGGGAGAGCTTCCAAGAAGACAATTTCAAGAGTTATATTGTACTCCCAACTGTTTCCTTTTTTTAGCAGAAAAGAAAACGGCAGAGAAAAATGATGAGTTTTATGAATTTTCAAAGACATGCAAACCCAAAGTACAAAAACCTATCAGCTCACACCAGCCAGAAGGGCCATTAGCATAAATGCTGCAAACAATAAATGCTGAAGCGATTGTGGAGAAATGCGTACCCTCGATTCTAAGGGGGACGTGGTAAGAGCCACTAATGAAAACACAAAGAAGGTGCTTTGATAACTGTAACACGGTGCTACCAGTCAATCAATGACACCGACTGCTGGGCCTATCACCTGAGAAAATGAGAATCAAAAATTCACAGGCTTGGGGCTTCCCTGGTGGTGCAGTGGTTGAGAGTCTGCCTGCCAATGCATGGCACACGGGTTCGAGCCCCGGTCTGGGAAGATCCCACATGCCGCGGAGCAACTGGGCCCGTGAGCCACAACCACTGAGCCTGCGCGCATGGAGCCTGTGCTCCGCAACAAGAGAGGCCGCGATAGTGAGAGACCCACGCACCACGATGAAGAGTGGCCCCCGCTCGCCGCAACTACAGAAAGCCCTCGCGCACAAACGAAGATCCAACACAGCCAAAAATAAATAAATAAATAATAAATAAATAAATAAATAAATAAATAAATAAATAAATATTAAAAAAAAAAAAGTCACAGGCTGGCAATCCTGCACTCCAACAATATTTACCATAGCCAACACTTGGAAGCAATGAAAATGTCCATCAACCGAGGAATGCACAAAGTAGAAGTGGTCCACGTACACAGTGGAAAATTATTCCAATAAAAAATAAAAATTAAATTTAAAAATCCAACAAAAGTAAAGAGACATCAGCTTGTGTGGGTTTGTACGGGCACACTCCACTCTAATTTATAACCGAGTAACACCACAGGCCGCAAGGGCATTTCTCTAGTTACCAGGGTGGGGAACATAGAAAGGCTGCCACCCTCTGGCAGTTACCTGCAAAAACAGCTTTAAGGCCTGTGCTAATGGTCATTTAATAGGAAGAAGTAATGCAGGACTGTAAATGAAACATACCCTCAATATGTCTTGAGGGAGGTAATGGCCAAAACATTTCAAAATGTGACACATACTTTAAGAGAATACTTTGAAGAACTAAGGGGTAATCACAGCTTGAAAAATAAAAAGGATATGCCTTAAAGCTCAGTTTCAACGGATTATGAGGCACATGAGAATTCAACCAAAAAGAGGTATCAGCTCACACTTGTCAGAAAAACCATCAGCAAGAAAACTACAAACAATAAATGCTGAAGCTGTTGTGGAGAAATGCATACCCTCAACTTCAAGGGGGACGTAACTTGGAAAGGGCCACAAATGAGAACAGAATGGAGGTGCCTTAAAAAGGTAAACATTGAGCTACCATATGATCCAGCAGGCCCACTCCTCGACCTATAATCTAAGAAGAGAGAATTGGAAAGACACAGGCAGGCAAATCTGCATTGCACAGTATTACAATAGCCAAGATATGGAGGTAACCAAAAAGTCCACCAACAGATGGGTGGACAAAGAAGAACTCCTCCATGTATAGATGGAATATTCGCTAGTGAAAAAAATGAAACAATGCCATTTGCAGCACCATAGATGAGTCTAGACGTAATCACACCACCTGTAGTAAGTGAGAAAGAAAAAGACACATATCCTATCATATCACTTTTAGGAGTTACATAAAAATTGATACTAATGAAGATATTTCCACAGAGAAAGGCTATCACAGATTCATTAAAAAACTTATGGTTCATCAAATAGAAAGGGATGAGGATTGGATAATTTACCATATTGGGGTTAACAGAGATATACAAACCATGTGAAATATATAATCACCAAAGACGTACGGAAGACCAGGAGAAGACTACTCAACATTGTGTCATAACCTATATGGGAAAAGGATGCGAGGAAGAATAGATACACGTATATGTGTGAAAGAACCACATTTGCCCACCTAGAACAAACAAACCATTGTAATCAAATTTGCTTGGATAAAAAATAAAAAGTAAATTATAAATATGAACAACAAGTAATGAGACATAAACATAAAGGGCTTTTTCCTGGCACATTCCATTCTAATTTACAACCTAGAACACCACTTCCATTAAGGCTCTGTTTCCCCACTTACCAAATTTGGTAAAGGAGAAATGATGCCACCTTGTGGCCGTTTCCTGCAAGAGCAGCTTTAAACTCACAGCTAATGGTCACTTAACATTCACAAGGACTCAGGGCTGTAAAGGACACCTGCCCTAAAAAATTGTGCTGAAGTAGGGAATGGACAAAAATTTCAAAACAGGCAAATGTTTCCAGAAGAGAGTATGAATATTAACGTTTTACTCACGCTCTTTTAAAAAAAAGGAAAATGGATAAAAGCTCAACCTCAGGGAGTGTTAGACCCATGAAATCTAATCTACAAAAAGTTTCAACTTACACCAGTCGACTGACCATCAGCAAAAAGTCTACAAACAATAAATGCTGACGGGGTTTTAGAGAACTGTGTACCCTCTACCTGCTGGTGAGACGTAAAGGGGTAACGGCCAATAATGAGAACAGAAAGGAACTGTGTTTAAAAGTAAAAATGGAGGTACCATTCAATCCAGCGGGCGCACCATTGGACCTCTCACCGGAGAAGACAAGAATCGAGAAGACACAGACCGCAAAAGCTTCAGTGCAGCCTTATTCACAATAGCCAAGACAGTGAAGGAATCAAAATGTCCAACAACAGGTGAATAGATAAAGAAGAAGTGGTCCATGTACACAATGGAATATTAGCCATGGAAAACAATGAACCATTGTTCTTTGAGGCACCACAAATGAGTCTGGAGATAATCACGAAACATGAGGTAAGTCCGAAAGCAAAAGACCTATATTCTATGATATCACTTATAGACGTTATCTAATAACTGACACAAATGAACATATTTCCACAGAGAAAGACACTCACAGATTTAGAAAACAAACTATGCTCATCTAAAAGGAAAGGTGGGGGGAGTGGATAAATTAAGGTTAGTGTTACTATATGTATACAAACACATATTATATACATATCTCAAAAAGACCTACCATATAGAAGGGAGGTGTGCGGAACCCTCTGTAACATTTTACATGGGAAGGGGATCTGTACTTGAATAGACATATATAATGTACAAATGAACCAGATTGTGTACACCTCGGACAAACAATATTCTAAGCTTTACCCCAATTAAAAAAATTTTTAAAACCAAGAAGAAATAATGAGACATAAACTTATGGGGGTTTCCCCATGCACATTCCAATATAATTTACAACCTAGGAACACGACTTCCAGAAAGGCTCTGCTGCCCTAGTACCCAGATTTGGGAATGAAGGAATGCTGCCTGCTTGAGGCCACTTCCCACAACAGCAGCTTTTAACCCATTGCTAAAGGTCACTAAATATGCACCACACTTGCAGTTCGGGAAATGAGACCTGCTCTCTAAAAAAATTCTGGGCTGGAACATCGACCAAAAAATTTAACAGAGGGCAAGCTTCCAAGAAGACAATTTCAAGAATTATATTGTACTCCCAATTGTTTCCTTTTTTTAGCAGAAAAGAAAACGGCAGAGGAAAATGATGAATTTTATGAATTTTCAAAGACATGAAAACCCAAAGTACAAAAACCTATCAGCTCACACCAGCCAGAAGGGCCATTAGCATAAATGCTGAAAACAATAAATGCTGAAGCGATTGTGGAGAAATGCGTACCCTCGATTCTAAGGGGGATGTGGTAAGAGCCACTAATGAAAACACAAAGAAGGTGCTTTGATAAGGGTAACACGGTGCTACCAGTCAATCAATCACACCCACTGCTGGGCCTATCACCTGAGAAAATGAGAATCAAAAAGTCACAGGCTTGGGCCTTCCCTGGTGGTGCAGTGGTTGAGAGTCTGCCTGCCAATGCAGGGCACACGGGTTCGAGCCCCGGTCTGGGAAGATCCCACATGCCGCAGAGCAACTGGGCCCGTGAGCCACAACCACTGAGCCTGCGCGCATGGAGCCTGTGCTCCGCAACAAGAGAGGCCGCGATAGTGAGAGACCCACGCACCGCGATGAAGAGTGGCCCCCGCTCGCCGCAACTACAGAAAGCCCTCGCGCACAAACGAAGATCCAACACAGCCAAAAATAAATAAATAAATAAATAAATAAATAAATAAATAAATAAATAAATAAATATTAAAAAAAAAAAAGTCACAGGCTGGCAATCCTGCACTCCAACAATATTTACCATAGCCAACACTTGGAAGCAATGAAAATGTCCATCAACCGAGGAATGCACAAAGTAGAAGTGGTCCACGTACACAGTGGAAAATTACTCCAATAAAAAATAAAAATTAAATTTAAAAATCCAACAAAAGTAAAGAGACATCAGTTTCTGTGGGTTTGTCCGGGCACACTCCACTCTAATTTATAACCGAGAAACACCACAGGCCGCAAGGGCATTTCCCTAGTTACCAGGGTGGGGAACATAGAAAGGCTGCCACCCTCTGGCAGTTACCTGCAAAAACAGCTTTAAGGCCTGTGCTAATGGTCATTTCATAGGAAGAAGTAATGCAGGACTGTAAATGAAACATGCCCTCAATATGTCTTGAGGGAGGTAATGGCCAAAACATTTCAAAATGTGACACATACTTTAAGAGAACACTTTGAAGAACTAAGGGGTAATCACAGCTTGAAAAATAAAAAGGATATGCCTTAAAGCTCAATTTCAACGGATTATGAGGCACATGTGAATTCAACCAAAAAGAGTTGTCAGCTCACACTAGTCAGAAAAACCATCAGCAAGAAAACTACAAACAATAAATGCTGAAGCTGTTGTGGAGAAATGCATACCCTCAACTTCAAGGGGGACGTAACTTGGAAAGGGCCACGAATGAGAACAGAATGGAGGTGCCTTAAAAAGGTAAACATTGAGCTACCATATGATCCAGCAGGCCCACTCCTCGACCTATAATCTAAGAAGAGAGAATTGGAAAGACACAGGCAGGCAAATCTGCATTGCACAGTATTACAATAGCCAAGATATGGAGGTAACCAAAAAGTCCACCAACATATGGGTGGACAAAGAAGAACTCCTCCATGTATAGATGGAATATTCGCTAGTGAAAAAAATGAAACAATGCCATTTGCAGCACCATAGATGAGTCTAGACGTAATCACACCACCTGTAGTAAGTGAGAAAGTAAAAGACACATATCCTATCATATCACTTTTAGGAGTTACATAAAAATTGATACTAATGAAGATATTTCCACAGAGAAAGGCAATCACAGATTCATTAAAAAACTTATGGTTCACCAAATAGAAAGGGATGAGGATTGGATAATTTACCATATTGGGGTTAACAGAGATATACAAACCATGTGAAATATATAATCACCAAAGACGTACGGAAGACCAGGAGAAGACTACTCAACATTGTGTCATAACCTATATGGGAAAAGGATGCGAGGAAGAATAGATACACGTATATGTGTGAAAGAACCACATTTGCACACCTAGAACAAACAAACCATTGTAATCAAATTTGCTTGGATAAAAAATAAAAAGTAAATTATAAATATGAACAACAAGTAATGAGACATAAACATAAAGGGCTTTTTCCTGGCACATTCCATTCTAATTTACAACCTAGACCACCACTTCCATTAAGGCTCTGTTTCCCCACTTACCAAATTTGGTGAAGGAGAAATGATGCCACCTTGTGGCCGTTTCCTGCAAGAGCAGCTTTAAACTCACAGCTAATGGTCACTTAACATTCACAAGGACTCAGGGCTGTAAAGGACACCTGCCCTAAAAAATTGTGCTGAAGTAGGGAATGGACAAAAATTTCAAAACAGGCAAATGTTTCCAGAAGAGAGTATGAATATTAACGTTTTACTCACGCTCTTTTAAAAAAAAGGAAAATGGATAAAAGCTCAACCTCAGGGAGTGTTAGACCCATGAAATCTAATCTACAAAAAGTTTCAACTTACACCAGTCGACTGACCATCAGCAAAAAGTCTACAAACAATAAGTGCTGACGGGGTTTTAGAGAACTGTGTACCCTCTACCTGCTGGTGAGACGTAAAGGGGTAACGGCCAATAATGAGAACAGAAAGGAGCTGTGTTTAAAAGTAAAAATGGAGGTACCATTCAATCCAGCAGGCGCACCATTGGACCTCTCAGAGGAGAAGACAAGAATCGAGAAGACACAGGCCGCAAAAGCTTCAGTGCAGCCTTATTCACAATAGCCAAGACAGTGAAGGAATCAAAATGTCCAACAACAGGTGAAGAGATAAAGAAGAAGTGGTCCATGTACACAATGGAATATTAGCCATGGAAAACAATGAACCATTGTTCTTTGAGGCACCACAAATGAGTCTGGAGATAATCACGAAACATGAGGTAAGTCCGAAAGCAAAAGACCTATATTCTATGATATCACTTACAGGCGTTATCTAATAACTGACACAAATGAACATATTTCCAAAGAGAAAGACACTCACAGATTTAGAAAACAAACTATGCTCATCTAAAAGGAAAGGTGGGGGGAGTGGATAAATTAAGGTTAGTGTTACTATATGTATACAAACACATATTATATACATATCTCAAAAAGACCTACCATATAGAAGGCAGGTGTGCGGAACCCTCTGTAACATTTTACATGGGAAGGGGATCTGTACTTGAATAGACATATATAATGTACAAATGAACCAGATTGTGTACACCTCGGACAAACAATATTCTAAGCTTTACTCCAATTAAAAAAATTTTTAAAACCAAGAAGAAATAATGAGACATAAACTTATGGGGGTTTCTCCATGCACATTCCAATATAATTTACAACCTAGGAACACGACTTCCAGAAAGGCTCTGCTGCCCTAGTACCCAGATTTGGGAATGGAGGAATGCTGCCTGCTTGAGGCCACTTCCCACAACAGCAGCTTTTAACCCATTGCTAAAGGTCACTAAATATGCACCACACTTGCAGTTCGGGAAATGAGACTTGCTCTCTAAAAAAATTCTGGGCTGGAAAATAGACCAAAAAATTTAACAGAGGGAGAGCTTCCAAGAAGACAATTTCAAGAGTTATATTGTACTCCCAACTGTTTCCTTTTTTTAGCAGAAAAGAAAACGGCAGAGAAAAATGATGAGTTTTATGAATTTTCAAAGACATGCAAACCCAAAGTACAAAAACCTATCAGCTCACACCAGCCAGAAGGGCCATTAGCATAAATGCTGCAAACAATAAATGCTGAAGCGATTGTGGAGAAATGCGTACCCTCGATTCTAAGGGGGACGTGGTAAGAGCCACTAATGAAAACACAAAGAAGGTGCTTTGATAACTGTAACACGGTGCTACCAGTCAATCAATGACACCGACTGCTGGGCCTATCACCTGAGAAAATGAGAATCAAAAATTCACAGGCTTGGGGCTTCCCTGGTGGTGCAGTGGTTGAGAGTCTGCCTGCCAATGCATGGCACACGGGTTCGAGCCCCGGTCTGGGAAGATCCCACATGCCGCGGAGCAACTGGGCCCGTGAGCCACAACCACTGAGCCTGCGCGCATGGAGCCTGTGCTCCGCAACAAGAGAGGCCGCGATAGTGAGAGACCCACGCACCACGATGAAGAGTGGCCCCCGCTCGCCGCAACTACAGAAAGCCCTCGCGCACAAACGAAGATCCAACACAGCCAAAAATAAATAAATAAATAATAAATAAATAAATAAATAAATAAATAAATAAATAAATATTAAAAAAAAAAAAGTCACAGGCTGGCAATCCTGCACTCCAACAATATTTACCATAGCCAACACTTGGAAGCAATGAAAATGTCCATCAACCGAGGAATGCACAAAGTAGAAGTGGTCCACGTACACAGTGGAAAATTATTCCAATAAAAAATAAAAATTAAATTTAAAAATCCAACAAAAGTAAAGAGACATCAGCTTGTGTGGGTTTGTACGGGCACACTCCACTCTAATTTATAACCGAGTAACACCACAGGCCGCAAGGGCATTTCTCTAGTTACCAGGGTGGGGAACATAGAAAGGCTGCCACCCTCTGGCAGTTACCTGCAAAAACAGCTTTAAGGCCTGTGCTAATGGTCATTTAATAGGAAGAAGTAATGCAGGACTGTAAATGAAACATACCCTCAATATGTCTTGAGGGAGGTAATGGCCAAAACATTTCAAAATGTGACACATACTTTAAGAGAATACTTTGAAGAACTAAGGGGTAATCACAGCTTGAAAAATAAAAAGGATATGCCTTAAAGCTCAGTTTCAACGGATTATGAGGCACATGAGAATTCAACCAAAAAGAGGTATCAGCTCACACTTGTCAGAAAAACCATCAGCAAGAAAACTACAAACAATAAATGCTGAAGCTGTTGTGGAGAAATGCATACCCTCAACTTCAAGGGGGACGTAACTTGGAAAGGGCCACAAATGAGAACAGAATGGAGGTGCCTTAAAAAGGTAAACATTGAGCTACCATATGATCCAGCAGGCCCACTCCTCGACCTATAATCTAAGAAGAGAGAATTGGAAAGACACAGGCAGGCAAATCTGCATTGCACAGTATTACAATAGCCAAGATATGGAGGTAACCAAAAAGTCCACCAACAGATGGGTGGACAAAGAAGAACTCCTCCATGTATAGATGGAATATTCGCTAGTGAAAAAAATGAAACAATGCCATTTGCAGCACCATAGATGAGTCTAGACGTAATCACACCACCTGTAGTAAGTGAGAAAGAAAAAGACACATATCCTATCATATCACTTTTAGGAGTTACATAAAAATTGATACTAATGAAGATATTTCCACAGAGAAAGGCTATCACAGATTCATTAAAAAACTTATGGTTCATCAAATAGAAAGGGATGAGGATTGGATAATTTACCATATTGGGATTAACAGAGATATACAAACCATGTGAAATATATAATCACCAAAGACGTACGGAAGACCAGGAGAAGACTACTCAACATTGTGTCATAACCTATATGGGAAAAGGATGCGAGGAAGAATAGATACACGTATATGTGTGAAAGAACCACATTTGCCCACCTAGAACAAACAAACCATTGTAATCAAATTTGCTTGGATAAAAAATAAAAAGTAAATTATAAATATGAACAACAAGTAATGAGACATAAACATAAAGGGCTTTTTCCTGGCACATTCCATTCTAATTTACAACCTAGAACACCACTTCCATTAAGGCTCTGTTTCCCCACTTACCAAATTTGGTAAAGGAGAAATGATGCCACCTTGTGGCCGTTTCCTGCAAGAGCAGCTTTAAACTCACAGCTAATGGTCACTTAACATTCACAAGGACTCAGGGCTGTAAAGGACACCTGCCCTAAAAAATTGTGCTGAAGTAGGGAATGGACAAAAATTTCAAAACAGGCAAATGTTTCCAGAAGAGAGTATGAATATTAACGTTTTACTCACGCTCTTTTAAAAAAAAGGAAAATGGATAAAAGCTCAACCTCAGGGAGTGTTAGACCCATGAAATCTAATCTACAAAAAGTTTCAACTTACACCAGTCGACTGACCATCAGCAAAAAGTCTACAAACAATAAATGCTGACGGGGTTTTAGAGAACTGTGTACCCTCTACCTGCTGGTGAGACGTAAAGGGGTAACGGCCAATAATGAGAACAGAAAGGAACTGTGTTTAAAAGTAAAAATGGAGGTACCATTCAATCCAGCGGGCGCACCATTGGACCTCTCACCGGAGAAGACAAGAATCGAGAAGACACAGGCCGCAAAAGCTTCAGTGCAGCCTTATTCACAATAGCCAAGACAGTGAAGGAATCAAAATGTCCAACAACAGGTGAAGAGATAAAGAAGAAGTGGTCCATGTACACAATGGAATATTAGCCATGGAAAACAATGAACCATTGTTCTTTGAGGCACCACAAATGAGTCTGGAGATAATCACGAAACATGAGGTAAGTCCGAAAGCAAAAGACCTATATTCTATGATATCACTTATAGACGTTATCTAATAACTGACACAAATGAACATATTTCCACAGAGAAAGACACTCACAGATTTAGAAAACAAACTATGCTCATCTAAAAGGAAAGGTGGGGGGAGTGGATAAATTAAGGTTAGTGTTACTATATGTATACAAACACATATTATATACATATCTCAAAAAGACCTACCATATAGAAGGGAGGTGTGCGGAACCCTCTGTAACATTTTACATGGGAAGGGGATCTGTACTTGAATAGACATATATAATGTACAAATGAACCAGATTGTGTACACCTCGGACAAACAATATTCTAAGCTTTACCCCAATTAAAAAAATTTTTAAAACCAAGAAGAAATAATGAGACATAAACTTATGGGGGTTTCCCCATGCACATTCCAATATAATTTACAACCTAGGAACACGACTTCCAGAAAGGCTCTGCTGCCCTAGTACCCAGATTTGGGAATGAAGGAATGCTGCCTGCTTGAGGCCACTTCCCACAACAGCAGCTTTTAACCCATTGCTAAAGGTCACTAAATATGCACCACACTTGCAGTTCGGGAAATGAGACCTGCTCTCTAAAAAAATTCTGGGCTGGAACATCGACCAAAAAATTTAACAGAGGGCAAGCTTCCAAGAAGACAATTTCAAGAATTATATTGTACTCCCAATTGTTTCCTTTTTTTAGCAGAAAAGAAAACGGCAGAGGAAAATGATGAATTTTATGAATTTTCAAAGACATGAAAACCCAAAGTACAAAAACCTATCAGCTCACACCAGCCAGAAGGGCCATTAGCATAAATGCTGAAAACAATAAATGCTGAAGCGATTGTGGAGAAATGCGTACCCTCGATTCTAAGGGGGATGTGGTAAGAGCCACTAATGAAAACACAAAGAAGGTGCTTTGATAAGGGTAACACGGTGCTACCAGTCAATCAATCACACCCACTGCTGGGCCTATCACCTGAGAAAATGAGAATCAAAAAGTCACAGGCTTGGGGCTTCCCTGGTGGTGCAGTGGTTGAGAGTCTGCCTGCCAATGCAGGGCACACGGGTTCGAGCCCCGGTCTGGGAAGATCCCACATGCCGCAGAGCAACTGGGCCCGTGAGCCACAACCACTGAGCCTGCGCGCATGGAGCCTGTGCTCCGCAACAAGAGAGGCCGCGATAGTGAGAGACCCACGCACCGCGATGAAGAGTGGCCCCCGCTCGCCGCAACTACAGAAAGCCCTCGCGCACAAACGAAGATCCAACACAGCCAAAAATAAATAAATAAATAAATAAATAAATAAATAAATAAATAAATAAATATTAAAAAAAAAAAGTCACAGGCTGGCAATCCTGCACTCCAACAATATTTACCATAGCCAACACTTGGAAGCAATGAAAATGTCCATCAACCGAGGAATGCACAAAGTAGAAGTGGTCCACGTACACAGTGGAAAATTACTCCAATAAAAAATAAAAATTAAATTTAAAAATCCAACAAAAGTAAAGAGACATCAGTTTCTGTGGGTTTGTCCGGGCACACTCCACTCTAATTTATAACCGAGAAACACCACAGGCCGCAAGGGCATTGCCCTAGTTACCAGGGTGGGGAACATAGAAAGGCTGCCACCCTCTGGCAGTTACCTGCAAAAACAGCTTTAAGGCCTGTGCTAATGGTCATTTCATAGGAAGAAGTAATGCAGGACTGTAAATGAAACATGCCCTCAATATGTCTTGAGGGAGGTAATGGCCAAAACATTTCAAAATGTGACACATACTTTAAGAGAACACTTTGAAGAACTAAGGGGTAATCACAGCTTGAAAAATAAAAAGGATATGCCTTAAAGCTCAATTTCAACGGATTATGAGGCACATGTGAATTCAACCAAAAAGAGTTGTCAGCTCACACTAGTCAGAAAAACCATCAGCAAGAAAACTACAAACAATAAATGCTGAAGCTGTTGTGGAGAAATGCATACCCTCAACTTCAAGGGGGACGTAACTTGGAAAGGGCCACGAATGAGAACAGAATGGAGGTGCCTTAAAAAGGTAAACATTGAGCTACCATATGATCCAGCAGGCCCACTCCTCGACCTATAATCTAAGAAGAGAGAATTGGAAAGACACAGGCAGGCAAATCTGCATTGCACAGTATTACAATAGCCAAGATATGGAGGTAACCAAAAAGTCCACCAACATATGGGTGGACAAAGAAGAACTCCTCCATGTATAGATGGAATATTCGCTAGTGAAAAAAATGAAACAATGCCATTTGCAGCACCATAGATGAGTCTAGACGTAATCACACCACCTGTAGTAAGTGAGAAAGTAAAAGACACATATCCTATCATATCACTTTTAGGAGTTACATAAAAATTGATACTAATGAAGATATTTCCACAGAGAAAGGCAATCACAGATTCATTAAAAAACTTATGGTTCACCAAATAGAAAGGGATGAGGATTGGATAATTTACCATATTGGGGTTAACAGAGATATACAAACCATGTGAAATATATAATCACCAAAGACGTACGGAAGACCAGGAGAAGACTACTCAACATTGTGTCATAACCTATATGGGAAAAGGATGCGAGGAAGAATAGATACACGTATATGTGTGAAAGAACCACATTTGCACACCTAGAACAAACAAACCATTGTAATCAAATTTGCTTGGATAAAAAATAAAAAGTAAATTATAAATATGAACAACAAGTAATGAGACATAAACATAAAGGGCTTTTTCCTGGCACATTCCATTCTAATTTACAACCTAGAACACCACTTCCATTAAGGCTCTGTTTCCCCACTTACCAAATTTGGTGAAGGAGAAATGATGCCACCTTGTGGCCGTTTCCTGCAAGAGCAGCTTTAAACTCACAGCTAATGGTCACTTAACATTCACAAGGACTCAGGGCTGTAAAGGACACCTGCCCTAAAAAATTGTGCTGAAGTAGGGAATGGACAAAAATTTCAAAACAGGCAAATGTTTCCAGAAGAGAGTATGAATATTAACGTTTTACTCACGCTCTTTTAAAAAAAAGGAAAATGGATAAAAGCTCAACCTCAGGGAGTGTTAGACCCATGAAATCTAATCTACAAAAAGTTTCAACTTACACCAGTCGACTGACCATCAGCAAAAAGTCTACAAACAATAAGTGCTGACGGGGTTTTAGAGAACTGTGTACCCTCTACCTGCTGGTGAGACGTAAAGGGGTAACGGCCAATAATGAGAACAGAAAGGAGCTGTGTTTAAAAGTAAAAATGGAGGTACCATTCAATCCAGCAGGCGCACCATTGGACCTCTCAGAGGAGAAGACAAGAATCGAGAAGACACAGGCCGCAAAAGCTTCAGTGCAGCCTTATTCACAATAGCCAAGACAGTGAAGGAATCAAAATGTCCAACAACAGGTGAAGAGATAAAGAAGAAGTGGTCCATGTACACAATGGAATATTAGCCATGGAAAACAATGAACCATTGTTCTTTGAGGCACCACAAATGAGTCTGGAGATAATCACGAAACATGAGGTAAGTCCGAAAGCAAAAGACCTATATTCTATGATATCACTTACAGGCGTTATCTAATAACTGACACAAATGAACATATTTCCAAAGAGAAAGACACTCACAGATTTAGAAAACAAACTATGCTCATCTAAAAGGAAAGGTGGGGGGAGTGGATAAATTAAGGTTAGTGTTACTATATGTATACAAACACATATTATATACATATCTCAAAAAGACCTACCATATAGAAGGCAGGTGTGCGGAACCCTCTGTAACATTTTACATGGGAAGGGGATCTGTACTTGAATAGACATATATAATGTACAAATGAACCAGATTGTGTACACCTCGGACAAACAATATTCTAAGCTTTACTCCAATTAAAAAAATTTTTAAAACCAAGAAGAAATAATGAGACATAAACTTATGGGGGTTTCTCCATGCACATTCCAATATAATTTACAACCTAGGAACACGACTTCCAGAAAGGCTCTGCTGCACTAGTACCCAGATTTGGGAATGGAGGAATGCTGCCTGCTTGAGGCCACTTCCCACAACAGCAGCTTTTAACCCATTGCTAAAGGTCACTAAATATGCACCACACTTGCAGTTCGGGAAATGAGACTTGCTCTCTAAAAAAATTCTGGGCTGGAAAATAGACCAAAAAATTTAACAGAGGGAGAGCTTCCAAGAAGACAATTTCAAGAGTTATATTGTACTCCCAACTGTTTCCTTTTTTTAGCAGAAAAGAAAACGGCAGAGAAAAATGATGAGTTTTATGAATTTTCAAAGACATGCAAACCCAAAGTACAAAAACCTATCAGCTCACACCAGCCAGAAGGGCCATTAGCATAAATGCTGCAAACAATAAATGCTGAAGCGATTGTGGAGAAATGCGTACCCTCGATTCTAAGGGGGACGTGGTAAGAGCCACTAATGAAAACACAAAGAAGGTGCTTTGATAACTGTAACACGGTGCTACCAGTCAATCAATGACACCGACTGCTGGGCCTATCACCTGAGAAAATGAGAATCAAAAATTCACAGGCTTGGGGCTTCCCTGGTGGTGCAGTGGTTGAGAGTCTGCCTGCCAATGCATGGCACACGGGTTCGAGCCCCGGTCTGGGAAGATCCCACATGCCGCGGAGCAACTGGGCCCGTGAGCCACAACCACTGAGCCTGCGCGCATGGAGCCTGTGCTCCGCAACAAGAGAGGCCGCGATAGTGAGAGACCCACGCACCACGATGAAGAGTGGCCCCCGCTCGCCGCAACTACAGAAAGCCCTCGCGCACAAACGAAGATCCAACACAGCCAAAAATAAATAAATAATAAATAAATAAATAAATAAATAAATAAATAAATAAACATTAAAAAAAAAAAAGTCACAGGCTGGCAATCCTGCACTCCAACAATATTTACCATAGCCAACACTTGGAAGCAATGAAAATGTCCATCAACCGAGGAATGCACAAAGTAGAAGTGGTCCACGTACACAGTGGAAAATTACTCCAATAAAAAATAAAAATTAAATTTAAAAATCCAACAAAAGTAAAGAGACATCAGCTTGTGTGGGTTTGTCCGGGCACACTCCACTCTAATTTATAACCGAGAAACACCACAGGCCGCAAGGGCTTTTCGCTAGTTACCAGGGAGGGGAACATAGAAAGGCTGCCACCCTCTGGCAGTTACCTGCAAAAGCAGCTTTAAGGCCTGTGCTAATGATCATTTCATAGGAAGAAGTAATGCAGGACCGTAAATGAAACCTGCCCTCAAAATGTCTTGAGGGAGGTAATGGCCAAAACATTTCAAAATGTGACACATACTTTAAGAGAACACTTTGAAGAACTAAGGGGTAATCACAGCTTGAAAAATAAAAAGGATATGCCTTAAAGCTCAATTTCAACGGATTATGAGGCACATGTGAATTCAACCAAAAAGAGTTGTCAGCTCACACTAGTCAGAAAAACCATCAGCAAGAAAACTACAAACAATAAATGCTGAAGCTGTTGTGGAGAAATGCATACCCTCAACTTCAAGGGGGACGTAACTTGGAAAGGGCCACGAATGAGAACAGAATGGAGGTGCCTTAAAAAGGTAAACATTGAGCTACCATATGATCCAGCAGGCCCACTCCTCGACCTATAATCTAAGAAGAGAGAATTGGAAAGACACAGGCAGGCAAATCTGCATTGCACAGTATTACAATAGCCAAGATATGTAGGTAACCAAAAAGTCCACCAACAGATGGGTGGACAAAGAAGAACTCCTCCATGTATAGATGGAATATTCGCTAGTGAAAAAAATGAAACAATGCCATTTGCAGCACCATAGATGAGTCTAGACGTAAGCACACCACCTGTAGTAAGTGAGAAAGTAAAAGACACATATACTATCATATCACTTTTAGAAGTTACTTAAAAATTGATACCAATGAAGATATTTCCACAGAGAAAGGCAATCACAGATTCATTAAAATCCTTATGGTTCACCAAATAGAAAGGGATGAGGATTGGATAATTTACCATATTGGGGTTAACAGAGATATACAAACCATGTGAAATATATAATCACCAAAGACGTACGGAAGACCAGGAGAAGACTACTCAACATTGTGTCATAACCTACATGGGAAAAGGATGCGAGGAAGAATAGATACACGTATATGTGTGAAACAACCACATTTGCACACCTAGAACAAACAAACCATTGTAATCAAATTTGCTTGGATAAAAAATAAAAAGTAAATTATAAATATGAACAAGATGTAATGAGACATAAACATAAAGGACATTTTCCTGGCACATTCCATTCTAATTTACAACCTAGAACACCACTTCCATTAAGGCTTCGTTTTCCCAGTTACCAAATTTGGTAAAGGAGAAATGATGCCACCTTTTGGCCGTTTCCTGCAAGAGCAGCTTTAAACTCACAGCTAATGGTCAGTTAACATTCTCAAGGACTCAGGGCTGTAAAGGACACCTGCCCTAAAAAATTGTGCTGAAGTAGGGAATGGACAAAAAATTCAAAACAGGCAAATGTTTCAAGAAGAGAGTGTGAATATTAACGTTTAACTCACGCTCTTTTAAAAAAAAGGAAAATGGATAAAAGCTCAACCTCACGGAGTGTTAGACCCATGCAATCTAATCTACAAAAAGTTTCAATTTACACCAGTCGACTGAACATCAGCAAAAAGTCTACAAACAATAAATGCTGAAGGGGTATTAGAGAACTGTGTACCCTCTACCTTCTGGTGAGACGTAAAGGGGTAACGGCCAATAATGAGAACAGAAAGGAGCTGTGTTTAAAAGTAAAAATGGAGGTACCATTCAATCCAGCAGGCGCACCATTGGACCTCTCACCGGAGAAGACAAGAATCGAGAAGACACAGGATGCAAAACCTGCAGTGCAGCCTAATTCACAATAGCCAAGACAGTGAAGGAATCAAAATGTCCAACAACAGATAAATGGATAAAGACGAAGTGGTCCATGTATACAATGGAATATTAGCCATGGAAAACAATGAACCATTGCTCTTTGAGGCACCACAAATGAGTTTGGAGGTAGTCACGAAATATGAGATAAGTCCGAAAGCAAAAGACCTATATTCTATGATATAACTTAGAGGCGTTATCTAATAACGGACACAAATGAACATATTTCCACAGAGAAAGACACTCACTGACTTAGAAAACAAATTATGCTCATCTAAAAGGAAAGGTGTGGGGAATGGATAAATTAAGATTAGTGTTACTATATGTATACAAACACATATTATATACATATCTCAAAAAGACCGACCATATAGCAAGGGATGTGTGCGGAACCCTCTGTAACATTTTACATTGGAAGAGGATCTGTACTTGAATAGACATATATAATGTACAAATGAACCAGACTGTGTACACCTAGGATGAACAATATTCTAAGCTTTACCCCAATTAAAAAAATTTTTAAAACCAAGAAGAAATAATGAGACATAAACTTATGGGGGTTTCTCCATGCACATTCCAATGTAATTTACAACCTAGGGACACGACTTCCAGAAAGGCTCTGCTGCCCTAGTACACAGATTGGGGAATGGAGAAATGCTGCCTGCTTGAGGCCACTTCCCACAAGAGCAGCTTTAAACCCATTGCTAAAGGTCACTAAATATTCACCAAAGTTGCAGTTCGGTAAATGACACCTGCTCTCTAAAAAAATTCTGGGCTGGAACATCGACCAAAAAATTAAACAGAGGGCAACCTTCCAAGAAGACAATTTCAAGAGTTATATTGTATTCCCAATTGTATCCTTTTTTTAACAGAATAGAAAACGGCGGAAAAAATGATGAGTTTTATGAATTTTCAAAGACATGGAAACCCAAATTACAAAAACCTATCAGCTCACACCAGCCAGAAGGGCCATTAGCATAAATGCTGAAAAAGAATAAATGCTGGAGGGATTGTGGAGAAATGCGTACCCTTGATTCTAAGCGGGACGTGGTAGGAACCACTAAGGAAAACACAAAGAAGGTGATTTGAAAAGGGTAACACGGTGCTACCAGTCAATCAATCACACCCACTGCTAGGACTATCACCTGAGAAAATGAGAATCAAAAAGTCACAGGATGAAAATCCTGCACTCCAGCAATATTAACGATAGCGAACACTTGGAGGCAATGAAAATGTCCATCAACCGAGGAATGCACAAAGTAGAAGTGGTCCACGTACCCAGTGGAAAATTACTCCAATAAAAAATAAAAATTAAATTTAAAAATCCAACAAAAGTAAAGAGACATCAGCTTGTGTGGGTTTGTCCGGGCACACTCCACTCTAATTTATAACTGAGAAACACCACAGGCCGCAAGGGCATTTCCCTAGTTACCAGGGTGGGGAACATAGAAAGGCTGCCAACCTCTGGCAGTTACCTGCAAAAACAGCTTTAAGGCCTGTGCTAATGGTCATTTCATAGGAAGAAGTAATGCAGGACTGTAAATGAAACATGCCCTCAATATGTCTTGAGGGAGGTAATGGCCAAAACATTTCAAAATGTGACACATACTTTAAGAGAACACTTTGAAGAACTAAGGGGTAATCACAGCTTGAAAAATAAAAAGGATATGCCTTAAAGCTCAGTTTCAAAGGATTATGAGGCACATGCGAATTCAACCACAAAGGGGTATCAGCTCACACTTGTCAGAAAAACCATCAGCAAGAAAACTACAAACAATAAATGCTGAAGCTGTTGTGGAGAAATGCATACCCTCAACTTCAAGGGGGACATAACTTGGAAAGGGCCATGAATGAGAACAGAATGGAGGTGCCTTGAAAAGGTAAACATTGAGCTACCATATGATCCAGCAGGCCCACTCCTCGACCAATAATCTAAGAAGAGAGAATTGGAAAGACACAGGCAGGCCAATCTGCATTGCACAGTATTACAATAGCCAAGATATGGAGGTAACCAAAAAGTCCACCAACAGATGGGTGGACAAAGAAGAACTCCTCCATGTATAGATGGAATATTCGCTAGTGAAAAAAATGAAACAATGCCATTTGCAGCACCATAGATGAGTCTAGACATAATCACACCACCTGTAGTAAGTGAGAAAGTAAAAGACACATATCCTATCATATCACTTTTAGGAGTTACTTAAAAATTGATACCAATGAAGATATTTCCACAGAGAAAGGCAATCACAGATTCATTAAAAAACTTATGGTTCACCAAATAGAAAGGGATGAGGATTGGATAATTTACCATATTGGGGTTAACAGAGATATACAAACCATGTGAAATATATAATCACCAAAGATGTACGGAAGACCAGGAGAAGACTACTTAACTTTGTGTCATAACCTACATGGGAAAAGGATGCGAGGAAGAATAGATACACGTATATGTGTGAAAGAACCACATTTGCATACCTAGAAAAAACAAACCATTGTAATCAAATTTGCTTGGATAAAAAATAAAAAGTATATTATAAATATGAACAACAAGTACTGAGACATAAATATAAAGGGCTTTTTCCTGGCACATTCCATTCTAATTTACAACCTAGAACACCACTTCCATTAAGGCTCTGTTTCCCCTGTTACCAAATTTGGTAAAGGAGAAATGATGCCACCTTGTGGCCATTTCCTGCAAGAGCAGCTTTAAACTCACAGCTAATGGTAACTTAACTTTCACAAGGACTCAGGGCTGTAAAGGACACCTGCCCTAAAAAACTGAGCTGAAGTAGGGAATGGACAAAAAAATTCAAAACAGGCAAATGTTTCAAGAAGAGAGTATGAAGAGTTAAGTTTTACTCACACACTTTTAAACAAAAAGGAAAATGGATAAAAGCTCAACCTCAGGGAGTGTTAGACCCATGAAATCTAATCTACAAATGTTTCAACTTACACCAGTCGACTGACCATCAGCAAAAAGTCTACAAACAATAAATGCTGACGGGGTTTTAGAGAACTGTGTACCCTCTACCTGCTGGTGAGACGTAAAGAGGTAAAAGCCAATAATGAGAACAGAAAGGATCTTTGTTTAAAAGTAAAAATGGAGGTACCATTCAATCTAGCAGGCGCACCATTGGACCTCTCACCTGAGAAGATTAGTATCGAGAAGACACAAGCTGCAAAAGCTGCAGTACAGCCTTATTCACAATAGCCAAGACAGTGAAGCAATCAAAATGTCCAACAAGAGGTGAATGGATAAAGAAGAAGTGGTCCATGTACAGAATGAAATAATAGCCATGGAAAACAATGAACCATTGCTCTCTGAGGCACCACAAATGAGTCTGGAGATAATCACGAAACATGAGGTAAGTCCGAAAGCAAAAGACCTACATTCTATGATATCACTTATAGGCATTATCTAATAACTGACACAAATGAACATATTTCCACAGAGAAAGACACTCACGCACTTAGAAAACAAACTATGCTCATCTAAAAGGAAAGGTGGGGGGAATGGATAAATTAAGATTAGTGTTACTATATGTATACAAACACATATTATATACATATCTCAAAAACACCAACCATATAGCAAGGGAGGTCTGCAGAACCCTCAGTAACATTTTACATGGGAAGAGCATCTGTACTTGAGTAGACAAATATAATGTACAAATGAACCAGATTGTGTACACCTCGGACAAACAATATTCTAAGCTTTACCCCAATTAAAAAAAAATTTAAAACCAAGAAGAAATAATGAGACATACACTTATGGGGGTTTCTCCATGCACATTCCAATGTAATTTACAAACTAGAAACACGACTTCCAGAAAGGCTCTGCTGCCCTAGTACCCAGATATGGGAATGGAGATATGTTGCCTGCCTGAGGCCAATTCCCACAACAGCAGCTTTAAACCCATTGCTAAAGGTCACTAAATATTCACCAAACTTGCAGTTCGGTAAAAGACACCTGCTTTCTAAAAAAATTCTGGGGTGGACAATCGACCAAAAATTTCAAAAGAGGGCATCCTTCCAAGAACACAATTTTAAGAGTTATATTGTACTCCCAATTGTTTCCTTCTTTTTAACAGAAAAGAAAACGGTGGAGAAAAATGATGAGTTTTATGAATTTTCAAAGACATGCAAACCCAAATTACGACAACCTATCAGCTCACAGCAGCCAGAAGGGCCATTAGCATAAATGCTGCAAACAATAAATGCTGAAGCGATTGTGGAGAAATGCGCACCCTGGATTCTAAGGGGGACGTGGTAAGAGCCACTAATGAAAACACAAAGAAGGTGCTTTGAAAAGGGAAACACGGTGCTACCAGTCAATGAATCACACCCACTGCTGGGCCTATCACCTGAGAAAATGAGAATCAAAAAGCCACAGGCTGGCAATCCTGCACTCCAACAATATTTACCACAGCCAACACTTGGAAGCAATGAAAATGTCCATCAACCGAGGAATGCACAAAGTAGAAGTGGTCCACATACACAGTGGAAAATTACTCCAATAAAAAATAAATATTAAATTTAAAAAAGCAACAAAAGTAAGGAGACATCAGCTTGTGTGTGTTTGTCCGGGCACACTCCACTCTAATTTATAACCGAGAAACACCACAGGACACAAGGGTTTTTCCATAAGTACCAGGGTGGGGAACATAGAAAGGCTGCCACCCTCTGGCAGTTACCTGTAAAAGCACCTTTAAAGCCTGTGCTAATGGTCATTTCCTAGGAACAAGTACTGCAGGACTGTAAATGAAACCTGCCCTCAAAATGTCTTGAGGGAGGTAATGGCCAAAACATTTCAAAATGTGACACATACTTTAAGAGAACACTTTGAAGAACTAAGGGGTAATCACAGCTTGAAAAATAAAAAGGACATGCCTTAACGCTCAATTTCAACGGATTATGAGGCACATGTGAATTCAACCACAAAGAGGTAGCAGGTCACACTTGTCAAAATAACCGTCAGCAAGAAAACTACAAACATTAAATGCTGAAGGTGTTGTGGAGGAATGCATACCCTGAACTTTAAGTGGGATGTAACTTGGAAAGAGCCACTAAAGAGAACAGAATGGAGGTGCCTTAAAAATGTGAACATTGAGCTACCATATGACCCAGCAATCCCACTACTGGTTATACACCCACAGAAAACCATAATTCAAAAATACACATGCACCCGAATGTTTATTACAGCACTCTTTACAATAGCCTGGTTATGGAAGCAACCTAAATGCCCATCAACAGACGAATGGATAAAGAAGTTGTGGTACATATATAGAATGGAATATTTCTCAGCCACAAAAAGGAACCAAATTGAGTCATTTGTTGTGACGTGGATGGATCTAGAGACTGTCATACAGAGTGAAGTAAGTCAGACAGAGAAAAACAAATATCGTTTATTAACGCAGGTACGTGGAACCTAGAAAATTGGTACAGATGAGCCAGTTTGCAGGGCAGAAGTTGAGACACAGATGTAGAGCGCAGACACATGGACACCACGGGGGGCAAAATGTGGTGGGGTGGGGATGGTGTCGTCCTGAATTGGGCGATTGGGATTGACATGTATACACTGATGTGTATAAAATTGATGACTGATAAGAACCTGCAGTATACAAAAACAAACAAAACAACTAATACTAAACTTTCATTCGTTTTTTTGTATGGAAATATGTTAATATAAATGTTTCAGACATTACATGAAATTTCTAAAAATCTTATATGTTCTGGTATAATGTTATAATTCATAATCCTAGTTATTACTTTAAAATGTATATCTCAGAAATAACTAATTTTCTTGTCAACTGCATTATTATAAACTTTCATCAAATCTTTAACCATGGTCATTTTTAAGTCTTGTCATTTACAGACAGTTCTGGGTGTACTCTGATGCTTTTGCAAATATGTTCCTATAAAAGGGTTTCATCTTCATGAAATTCATGGAAAAGACTCTGACAAGTACAGGTTTCTGGTAACTCTACTGTACTGCTGAACTGAATAAATAAGCATTTTCAGAACTCTAATGATAAAACTAATGAACTCATAAAAGTGCTAACAAAAGATCAAGATGAAAAAAAAAATTAATTACATGGGACTGAGTGAACTGATGACGATAAGTATAATTTTTGTTACTTTCTGTTTGAATTAAAAAAAAATCCCACAAGGACTCAGAGGCAAAGAATATACAAATCAATTTTCACTGCAAAGTAAAGCAGCTGCTACAGTGAAGGATTACTGGACTGAATGTCAATATTTTGACATAGTATGAGTGTGTTTCATGTTTCGTAATTGCAATCATTGTTGCTTTTGTTGTGATCATCCATGTACAATGCTTGATGTCAGTCTATTTATCTCTTATAAAAATAAAATACAGTGTGTGTGTTTGGAAAAAAAAACGAATAAGAACTAATGAGACATAAACTTATGAGGATTTCACCTGGCAAACTCCATTCTAATTTACAACCTAAGACAACGACTTCCAGAAAGGCTCTGCTGCCCTAGTACCTAGATTGGGGAATGGCTGCCTCCTTTTGGCCGTTTCCCACAACAGCAGCTTTAAACCCATTGCAAACGGTCACTAAATATTCACCAACTGGCAGTTCTGTAAATGACACCTGCCCTCCAAAAAAATTCTGGGGTCAAAAATCGAACAAAAAATTCAAAAGAGGGCAAACTTAGAAGAAGATAATTTCAAGAGGTATATTGTGCTCACAGATTTTTCTTTTGATAAAAGAAAAATATGTGGAAAAATGATGAATCTTAGGAATTTTGAAAGATATGCAAACCCAAATTACAAATACCTATCAGATCACAGCAGTCAGAATGGCCATCAGCAAAAATGGTGCAAACAATAAATGCTGAAGCGATTTTGGAGAAATGCGTACCCTCGGTTCTAAGGGGGACGTTGTAAAAGCCACTAATAAAAACACATTGGAGGTGCTTTGAAAAAGTAAACACTGAGTGACCAGTCCATCAATCACACCCACTGCTGGGCCTATCACCAGAGAAAATGAGAATCAAAAAGTCACAGGCTGGCAATCCTGCACTCCAGCAATATTCACCATAGGCAACACTTGGAAGCAATGAAAATGTCCATCAACAGAGGAATGCACCAAGAAGTGGTCCATGTACAAAATAGAATATTAACTCCAATAATAAATATAAATTAAATTTAAAAATCCAACAAAAGTAAGGAGACATCAGCTTTTGTGTGTTTATCTGGGCACATTCTACTCTAATTTACAACCGAGGAACACCACTGGCCGTAAAGTCTGTTTGCCTAGTATCAGCGTGGGGAATGTAGAAAGGTAGCAGCCCTGTGGCCGTTACCTGCAAAAGCAGTTTAAAGCCTGTGCTAATGATCACTTCATATGAACAAGTACTGTAGGGCTGAAAATGAAACCTGCCCTCAAAATGTCTTGAGGGAGGTAATGGCCAAAACATTTCAAAATTTGACACATACTTTAAGAAACCACTTTGAAGAACTAAGCTGTAATTACAGCTTGAAAAATAAAAATGACTTGCCTTAAAGCTCAATTGCAACGGAATATGAAACACATGCAAATTCAACCGTAAAGAGGTGTCAGCTCACACCCGTCAGAATAATCATCAGCAAAAACTACAAATAATAAATGCTGAAGGTGCTGTGGAGAAATGCATACCCTCAACTTTAAGTGGGACGTAACCTGGAAAGAGCCACTAATGATAACAGAATGGAGATACCTTTAAAAGGTAAACACTGAGCTACCATATGACCTAGCAGACCTATTCCTGGACCTATAACCGACGAAGACAGAATTGGAAGGACACAGGCAGGCAAATCTGCAATGCATACTATTACAATAGCCAAGATATGGAAGTAACCAAAAAGTCCACTGACAAATGGGTGGACAAAGAAGAACTGCTACATGTACAGATGGAATATGAGCTAGTGAAAAAATGAAACAATGCCATTTGCAGCACCATAGATGAGTCTAGAGGTAATCACACAACTTGTAGTAAGTGAGAAAGTGAAAGATACATATCCTATCATATCAGATATAGGTGTTACCTAAAAATTGATACAAACGAAGATATTTCCACAGAGAAAGGCAATCACAGATTCATTAAAAAACTTATGGTTCACCAGATGGAAAGGTGTGAGGATTGGATACATTACCATATTGAGGTTAACAGAGACATACAAACACATGTGAAATATATAATCACCAAAGACCTACAGAATACCAAGAGAAGACTACTCTACATTGTGTCATAACCTACATGGGAAAAGGATCCGAAGAAGAATAGATATATGTATATGTGTGAAAGAACCACATCTTGCACACCTAGAACAAACAAAACATTGTAATCAAGTTTGCTGTGACAAAAAATAAAAATTAACTTAAAAATACGAACAAGAAGTAATGAGACATAAACTTAAAGGGCTTTTTCCTCGCACATTCCATTCTAATTTGCAACCTAGACCACCACTTCCAGTAAGGCTCTGTTGCCATAGTAACCAGATTTGGTAAAGGAGAAATGCTGCTGCCTTGTGGCCGTTTCCCGCAAGAGAAACCCACAGCTAATGGTCACTTAAAATTCACAAGGACTCAGGGCTGTAAAGGACACCTGCCGTCAAAAATTGTGCTGAGGTAGGGAACGGACAAAAAAATTTAATACAGGCAAATTTTTCAATAAAATACTACGAAGAGGTAAGTATTACTCACTGTCTTTAAAAAAAAGGAGAAAGGATTAAGGCTCAACCTCAGGAATTATTAGACTCATGCAATCTAATCAACAAAAGGGTTTCCAATCACACCAGTTGACTGACCATCAGCAAAAAGTCTACAAACCATAAATGCTGATGCAGTTGTAGAGAATTGTGTATCCTCTAGCTGCTGGTGAGATGCAAAGTGGTTAACAGCCAGTAATGAGAACAGAAAAGAGCTGCGTTTAAAAGTAAAAATTTAGGTACCATTCAATCCAGCAGGTGCACCATTGGACCTCTCACCTGAGAAGACAAGTATCGAGAAGACACAGGTTGCAAAAGCTGCAGTGCAGCATTATTCACAATAGCCAAGGCAGTGAAGCGATAAAAATGTCCATCAACAAGTGAATGGATATAGAATAAGTGGTCCAGGTACACAATGGAATATTAGCCATGGAAAAGAATGAAACCCTGCTCTTTGAGGCACCACAAATGAGGCTGGAGATAATCACAAATCATGAGGTAAGTCGGAAAGCAAAAGACTTATATCCTATGATATCACTTATAGGCGTTATCTAATAACTGACACAAATGAACACAATTCACAGAGAAATACACTCACAAACTTAGAAAACCAACTTTGCTCATCTAAAGGGAAAGGTGGGGGGAATGGATAAATGAAGATTCGTGTTACTATATGATATGTATATGATCCAAATACATATTATATACATATTACAAAAAGACCGACCATATAACAAGGGAGGTCTACAGAACACTCCGTAATAATTTACATGGGAAGAGGATCTCTACATAAATAGATATAAATAATCTGTAAATGAACCAGAGTGTGTACACCTTGGACAAACAACATTCTAACGATTACCCTGATTTCAAAAATTAAAACAATGAAAAAGAAGTAATCAGACATAAACTTATGGGGCGTTTTCCAGCCCATTCCATTGAAATTTACAACCTAGGAAAACGACTTCCAGAACGGCTCTGCTGCCCTAGTAACCAGATTTGGTAATGGAGAAATGCTGCTGCTTTGTGGCCGTTTCGAACAACAGCAGGTTAAACCTAGTGCTAATGGTCCCTAAATATTCACACTCATTGCAGGCCTGTAAATGACACCTACATTTCAAAACAATCCTGGGGTTGAAAATTGACCAAAAAATTCAAAAGAGGGCAACGTTCCAGGAAGACACTTTCAAGACGAATATTGTACTCACACTTTTTTTTTCTTTTTTCTTTTAACAGAAAAGAAAAAGGTGTGGAAAAATGATAAATTTTAGAATATTTAACGACATGCATACCCATATTACAAATACCTATCAGCTCACAGCAGTCTGAATGGCCATTAGCAAAAATGCTGCAAAAAATAAATGCTGAAGGGAATGTGGAGAAATGCGTACCCTCGGTTGTAAGGGGGGGCATGTAAAGAGTCACTAATGAAAACACAATGTAGGTGCTTTGAAAAGGGAAACATTGAGCTACCAGTCAATCAATCAAAACCACTGCTGGACCTATCACCTGAGAAAATGAGAATCAAAAAGTCACAGGCTGGCAATCCTTCACTCCAGCAATATTTACCATAGCCAACACTTGGAAGCAATGAAAATGTCCATCAACCGAGGAATGCACCAAGAAGAAGTGGTCCATGTACACAATGGAATATTACTCCAATACTAAATATAAATTAAATTTAAAAAAAAACAAACAAAAGTAAGGAGACATCAGCATTTGTGGGTTTATCCGGGCACATTGCACTCTAATTTATAACCGAGGAACACCACAGGCCGGAAGGTCTGTTTCCCTAGTTACAAGAGTGGGGAACGTAGAAAGGCTGCCGCCCTCTGGCCGTTACGTGCAAAAGCAGCTTTAAAGCCTGTGCTAATGGTCACTTCATATGAACAAGTAATGCAGGGCTGTAAATGAAAACTGCCCTCAAAATGTCTCGAGGGAGGTAATGGCCAAAAATTTTCAAAATGTGACACATACTTTAAGAAAACACCTTGAAGAACTAAGGTGTAATCACTGTTTGATAAATAAAAAGGACATGCTTTCAAGCTCAATTTCAACAGCTTATGGGATACATGCAAATTCAACCACAAAGGGTATCAGCTCACACCTATCAGAATAACCCTCAGCAAGAAAAGTACAAACAATAAATACTGAAGGTGTTTTGGAGAAATGCATACCCTCAACTTTAAGTTGGACGTAACCTGGAAAGAGCCACTAATGAGAACTGAATGGTGGTGCCTTTAAAACGTACACACTGACTTACCATATGATACAGCAAGCCCACTCCTTGGACTATAACATAAGAAGATAGAACTGGAAAGACACAGGCAAGCAAATGTGTATTGCAGCAGTATTACAATAGCCAAGACATGGAGACAACCAAAAAGTCCATCAAGAGTTGCATGGCCAAAGAGGAACTGGCACACGTACAGATGGAATATTAGCCAGGGAAAAAAATAAAACAATGCCATTTGCAGCACCATGTATGATTCTTGAGGCAATCAGGCAAATTGTACTAAGTCAGAAAGCAAAAGACACATATCCTATAATATCACTTATAGATCTTAGCTAAAAATTGATACCAATGAAGATATTTCCACAGAGAAATGCAATCACAGATTCACTAAACTAACTTATGGTTCACCAAATGGAAAGGTGTGAGGATTGGATACATTAGGATATTGGGGTTAACATAGATATAGAAACAAATGTGAAATGTGTAATCACCAAAGACCTACGTAATACCGAAAGAAGATTACTCAACATTGTATCATAACCTACTTGGGAAAATGATCCAAAGAAGAATAGATATATGTATATGTGTGAAAGAACCACATCTTGCACACCTAGAACAAACAAAACATTGTAATCAAATTTGCTCTGATAAAAAATAAAAATTAAATTAAAAAAAGAACAAGAAGTAATGAGAAATAAACTTAAGGGGCTTTTTGCTGGCACATTGCATTCTAATTTACAACCAGAACATGACTTCCATTAAGGCTCTGTCATCACTAATAAAGCAGCTTTATAATCAATGTTGAAGGTAGCTTAAAAGAAGTCTCACTAATTATTGATAGTAACAAGAAAACAAAGAAAAGTAAAAATCTCACTGCAAAAAGTATACATAGAGTAAGTCAAGGTAGATCAAACACTTATTAAACTTCTGTAAAGAATAAAAGACAACAGTAGTATGTTTTTTTAAAAAGAGAGGGCCCAAATAAATCTGAAATGAAAGAGATGATGTTACAACAGACCCCACAGAAATACAAAGTATCCTAAGATACACACAGGGTAACTCAGGGCTCAGATTGGACAGAGCCCACTCTCCAGTCCCCTGTACATGACTTACAGGAGCCTCAGGAACTGAGGAGGGGGTCCCTGAGGAGAGGCTCAAGATAGAATATGGTAGGCATTAACATGGCTCCATTCATCTTAAACATGCCTGAACTACATTCACACGAGATGATTTTGTCCTGTATGTACATCGGCACCTCTAGTCGGAACTGCAGATCTTTGGCTTCACCACCTCAACTGACAGCAATAGCTTCACCTGCTGTGGACCGTCTCCTATAGGATTTCTAGAACCACAAAGCATCGAAGCTTCACAGGACCCAGAGTCTGTGCGACTCCACGCAGAGTCTCAGAGTCTCAACTCCACTTAGATACTCCACTCTTGGAGGGCACACACAAAGTAGTGAGCACATCAGAACCCAGGGGAAGGAGCAGTGACCCCATAGGAGAATGACCAGAACTACCTGATAGTTTTAGAGGGTCTCCTGCAGAGGCAGGTGGTAGCTGTGGCTGTGGCTCACCGTGAGGACAATGACACTGGCAGCAGAAGTTCTGGGAAATACTCCTTGGTGTGAGCCCTCCCAGAGTCCGCCATTAACCCCACCAAGAGCAAGGTAGGCTCCAGTGCTGGGTCACCTCAGGCGAAACTACCAAGAGGGAGGGAACCCAGCCCCATGCATCAGCAGATAAGTGGATTAAACTTTTTATTAAAGTTTTATTTAATCTGCAGACAAGCAGATTAAAGCTTTGCCCACCAAAGCAACACCCAGCTCTACCCACCACCAGTCCCTCCCATCAGGAAGCTTGCACAAGCCTCTAAGATAGACTCATCCACTGGAGAGCAGACAGCAGAAGCAAGAAGAACTACAATTCTGCAGCCTGTGGAAGGAAAACCACATTCACAGAAAGATAGACAAAATGAAAAGGCAGAGGACTTTATACCAGATTAAGGAACAAGATAAAACCCTAGGAAAAAAAAAAACGAAATGAGGTGGAGATACGGAACCTTCCAGAAAAAGAATTCAGAATAATGATAGTGAACATGATCCAAGACCTTGGCAAAAGAATGGAGGCAAAGATCGAGAAGATGCAAGAAATGCTTAACAAAGACCTAGAAGAATTAAGGAGCAAACACCTAGAAGAATTAAAGAACAAACAAACAGAGGTGAACCATATAATAACTGAAATGAAAAATACACCAGAAGGAATCAGTAGCAGAATAACTGTGGCAGAAGAACGGATAAGTGACCTGGAAGACAGAAAGGTGGAAATCACTGCCATGGAACAGAATAAAGAAAAAAAATGAAAATAAATGAAGACACCCTAAGAGTCCTCTGGGACAACATTAAACGCAACAACATTCACATCATAGGGGTCCCAGAAGGAGAAGAGAGAGAGAAAGGACCCAAGAATACATTTGAAGAGATTATAGTCGAAAACTTCCCTAGCATGGGAAAAGAAATAGCCACCCAAGTCCAGGAAGTGCAGAGAGTCCCAGTCAGGATAAATCAAAGGAGAAAAATGCCAAGACACATAGTAACCAAATTGACAAAAATTGAAGACAAAGAAAAATTATTGAAAACAACAAGGGAAAAATGACAAATAACATACAAGGGAAATCCCTTAAGGATAACAGCTGATTTCTCAGCAGAAAATCTACAAGCCAGAAGGGAGTGGCATAAATTTAAAGTGATGAAAGGGAAGAACCTACAACCAAGAGTACTCCAACCAGCAAGGATCTCATTCAGATTTGACAGAGAAATCATAAGCCCTACAGACAAGCAAAAGCTAAGAGAATTCAGCACCATGAAACCAGCTCTACACCAAATGCTAAAGGAACTTCTCTAAGTGGGAAACACAAGAGAAGAAAAGGACCCACCAAGACAAACCCATAACAATTAAGAAAATAGTAATAGGAACATACATATCAATAATTACCTTAAACGTGAATGCACTAAATGTTCCAACCAAAAGACACAGGCTCCCTGAATGGATCCAAAAAGAAGACCCATATATATGCTGTCTACAAGAGACCCATTTCAGACCTAGGGACACATACAGACTGAAAGTGAGGCGATGGAAAAATATATTCTATGCAAATGAAAATCAAAAGAAAGCTGGAGTAGCAATACTCATAGCAGATAAAATAGACTTTAAAATAAAGAATGTTACAAGAGACAAGGAAAGACACTACATAATGGTCAAGGGATCAATCCAAGAAGAAGATATAACAATTATAAATATATATGTGCCCAACATAGGAGCACCTCAATACATAAGGCAACTGCTAACAGCTATAAAAGAGGAAATCAACAGTAACACAATAATAGCAGGGGACTTTAACAGCTCACTTACACCAGTGGAGATCATCCAGACAGAAAATTAATAAGGAAACACAAGCTTTAAATGACACAATAGACCAGATATAGTTAATTGATATTTATAGGACATTCCATCCAAAAACAGCAGATTACACGTTCTTCTCAACTGCACATGGAACATTCTCCAGGATAGATCACATCTTGGGTCACAAATAAAGCCTCAGTAAATTTAAGAAAACTGAAATCATATCAAGCAGCTGTTCCGACCACAATGCTATGAGATTAGAAATCAATAACAGGGACAAAACCGTAAACAACACAAACACATGGAGGCTAAACAATACGTTACTAAATAACCAAGAGATCACTGAAGAAATAAAAGAGGAAATCAAAAACTACCTAGAGACAAATGACAAGAAACACACGATGATCCAAAACCTATGGGATGCAGCAAAAGCAGTTCTAAGAGGGAAGTTTATAGCAATACGAGCCTACCTCAAGAAACAGGAAAAATCTCAAATAAACAATCTAACCTTACACCTAGAGGAACTAGAGAAAGAAGAACAAAACCAAAAGTTAGTAGAATGAAAGAAATCATAAAGATCAAAGCAGAAATAAATGAAATAGAAGCAAAGAAAATGAAAGCAAAGATCAATAAAACTAAAAGCCGGTTCTTTGAGAAGATAAACAAAAATGATAAACCTTTAGCCAGACTCAAGAAAAAGAGGGAGAGGAATCAAATCAACAAAATTAGAAGTGAAAAAGGAGAAGTTACAACAGACACCACAGGAATACAAAGCATCCTAAGAGACTACTACAAGCAACTCTATGTCAATAAAATGGACAACCTGGAAGAAATAGGCAAATTCTTAGAAAGGGATAACCTTCCAAGACTGAACCAGGAAGAAATAGAAAATATGAACAAACCTATCACAAGCAATGAAATTGAAACTGTGATTAAAAATCTTCCAACAAACAAAAGTCCAGAACCAGATGGCATCACAGGTGAATTCTGTCAAACATTTAGAGAAGAGCTAACACCCAACCTTCTCAAATTCTTCAAAACAATTGCAGGGGAAGGAACACTCCCAAACTCATTCTATGAGACCACCGTCACCCTGATACCAAAACCAGACAAAGATACTACAAGGAAAGAAAATTATACACCAATATCACTGATGAATATAGTTGTAAAAATCCTCAACAAAATACTAGCAAACAGAATCGAACAACACATTAAAAGGATCAAACACCATGATCAAGTGGGTTTTATCCCAGGGATGCAAGGATTCTTCAATATACACAAATCAATGTGATACACCATATTAACAAATTGTAGAATAAAACCATATGATCATCTCAATAGATGCAGGAAAAGATTTTGAGAAAATTCAACACCCATTTACGATAAAAACTCTGCAGATTGTGGGCATAGAGGGAAACTACCTCAACATAATAAAGGCCATATATGACAAACCCACAGCAAACATCATTCTCAACGGTGAAAAACTGAAAACGTTTCCTCTCAGATCAGGAACAAGACGAGGATGTCCACTCTCACCACTACTATTCAACATAGTTTTGGAAGTCCTAGCCATGGCAATCAGAGAAGAAAAAGAAATAAAAGAAATACAAAAAGGAAAAGAAGAAGTAAAATTGTCATTGTTTGCAAATGACATCATATCATAGATAGAGAATCCTAAAGATGCCACCAGAAAACCACTGGAGCTAATCAATGAATTTGGTAAAGTTGCAGGATACAAAATTAATGCACAGAAATTGCTTGCATTCCTATACACTAACAATGAAAGAACAGAAAGAGAAATTAAGGAAACAATCCCATTACCACTGCAACAAAAATAAAACACCTAGGAATAAACCTACTTAAGGAAGTAAAAGACCTGTACTCAGAAAACTATAAGACACTGATGAAAGAAATCAAAGTTGATATAAACAGATGGAGACATATACCATGTTCTTGGATTAGAAGAATCAATATTGTGAAAATGACTATACTACCCAAAGCAATCTACAGATTCAATGCAATCCCTATCAAATTACCAATGGTATTTTCTACAGAACTAGAAAAAAAAATCTTAAAATTTGTAGGGAGACACAAAAGACCCCGGATAGCCAAAGCAGTCTTGAGGGGAAAAAAAAAGAGCTGGAGGAATCAGACTTCCAGACTTCAGACTATATTACAAAGCTACAGTAATCAAGATAATATGGTAGTGGCACAAAAACAGAAATATAGATCAATAGAACAGGATAGAAAGCACAGAGATAAACCCACGTACCTATGGTCCACTAATCTATGACAAAGGAGGCAAGGGTATACAATGGAGAAAAGACAGTGTCTTCAGTAAGTGGTGCTGGGAAAACTGGACAACTACATGTAAAAGAATGAAATTAGAACACTCCTTAACACCATAGACAAAAATAAACTCAAAATGGATTAGAGACCTAAATGTAAGACCAGCCACTATAAAACTCTTAGAGGAAAACATAAGCAGAACAGTCTATGACATAAATCACAGCAAGATCCTTTTTGACCCACCTCCTAGAGAAATGGAAATATAAACAGAAATAAAAAAAATGGGACTTAATGAAATTTAAAATCTTTTGCACAGCAAAGGAAAACAAAAGCAAGATGAAAAGACAACCATCAGAATGGGAGAAAATATTTTCAAATGAAGCAAATGGCAAAGGATTAACCTCCAAAAAGCAGCTCCTGTAGCTCAATATCACAAAACCAAACAACCCAATCCAAAAATGGGCAGAAGACCTAAATAGACATTTCTCCAAAGAAGATATACAGGTTGCCAACAAACACATGAAAGGATGTTGAACATCACTAATTATTAGAGAAATGCAAATCAAAACTACAATGAGGTATCACCTCACACCAGTCAGAATGGCCATCATCAAAAAATCTACAAACAATAAATGCTGGAGAGGCATTTATTGGAGAAAAGGGAACCCTCTTGCACTGTTGGTGGGAATGTAAATTGATATAGCCACTAGGGAGAACGGTATGGGGGTTCCTTGAAAACTAAAAATAGAACAACCGTACAACCCAGCAATCCCACTACTGGACATTTACCCTGAGAAAACCATAATTCAAAAAGAGTCATGTACCACAATGTTCATTGTAGCTCTATTTACAATAGCCAGGACATGGAAGCAACCTAAGTGTCCATCAACAGATAACTGGATAAAGAAGATGTGGCACATATATACAATGGAACATTATTCAGCCATAAAAAGAAACAAAACTGAGTTATTTGTAGTGAGGTGGATGGATCTAGAGTCTGTCCTACAGAGTGAAGTAAGTCAGAAAGAGAAAAACAAATACCGTATGCTAACACATATATATGGAATCTAAAAGAAAAAAAGTTTATGAAAAACCTAGGGGCAAGAAAGGATTAAGGACACCGACGTAGAGAAAGGACTTGAGGACACGGGGAGGGGGAAGTGTAAGCTGGGACAAAGTGAGAGAGTGGTATGGACATATATACACTACCAAATGTAAAATTGATAGCTACTGGGAAGCAGCCACATAGCACAGGGAGATCAGCTCGGTGCTTTGTGACCACCTAAAGGGGTGGGATAAGGGAGTGAGAGGGAGGTGCAAGAGGGAGTGGATATGTTGTTATATGTATACATATAGCTGATTCACTTTTTTATACAGCAGAAACTAACACACAATTGTAAAGTAATGATACTCCAATAAAGATGTAAAAGGAAAAAAAAAGAAAGCCCAGAGATAAACCTACACACCTATGGTCCACTAATCTATGACAAAGGAGGCAAGGATATACAATGGAGAAAAGACAGTCTCTTCCATAAGTGGTGCTGGGAAAAATGGACAACTACATGTAAAAGAATGAAATTAGAACACTCCCTAACACCATACACAAAAAATAAACTCAAAATGGATTAGAGACCAAAATGTAAGACCGGACACTATAAAACTCTTAGAGGAAAACATAGGAAGAATACTCTTTGACAAAAATCACAACAAGATCTTTTTTGATCCACCTACTAGAGTAATGGAATAAAAAACAAAAATAAACAAATGGGAGCAAATGAAACCTAAAAGCTTTTGCAAAGCAAAGGAAACTACAAACAAGACGAAAAGACAACCTCAGAATGGGAGAAAATATTTGCAAACGAATCAATGGACAAAGGATTAATATCCAATATATATAAACAGCACATGCAGCTCAACAGTAAAAAAACAAACAACCCAATCCAAAAATGGGCAGATGAGGTAAATAGACATTTGTCCCGAGAAGACATACAGATGGCCAAGAAGCCCATGAAAAGCTGCTCAACATCACTAATTATTAGAGAAATATAAACCAAAACTACAATGAGGTATCACCTCACACAAGTTAGAATGGGCATCATCAGAAAATCTACAAACAACAAATGCTGGAGAGGGTGTGGAGAAAAGGGAACCCTCTTACACTATTTGTGGGAATGTAAATTGATACAGTCACTATGGAGAACAGTATGGAGGTTCCTTAAAAAACTAAAAATAGAATTACCATATGACTCAGCAATCCCACTACTGGGCATATACCCAGAGAAAAGCATAATTCAAAAAGACACATTCACCACAATGTTCATTGCAGTACTATTTACAATAGCCAGGTCATGGAAGCAACCTAAATGCCCATAGATAGACAAATGGAAAATATGTGGTACATATATAAAATGGAATATTACTCAGTCATAAAAAGGAATGAAATTGGGTCACTTGTAAAGACATGGATAGATCTAGAGACTGTCATACAGAGTGAAGTAAGTCAGAAAAAGAAAAACAAATATCGTATATTAACGCATACATGTGGAACCTAGAAAAATGGTACAGATGAACCGGTTTGCAAGGCAGAAATAGAGACACAGATGTAGAGAACAAATGTATGGTCACCAAGGGGGGAAAGTGGCAGGGTGGAGGTGGTGGGATGAATTGCGAGCCTGGGATTGACATATATACACTTATATGTATAAAATAGATAACCAATAAGAGCCTGCTGTATAAAAAAATGAATAAAATAAAATTTAAAAATTAAAAAATAATATTTAAAAACATAAAACACAAAAAAAAGTTCTGTCCTTCCCATAGACGTATTTATATGAATGAATTATTCCCATGCTTATATCTATAAATACAAAAAGAGGAATAAAACCTACCTTGAACCAAAAAAGAAAAAAAAAAAAACAGAACCCACTGGTCATACAGAGGAAAACCCTATCAGGGCACTTGCTCCAGTGGTAAACAATTCTGAAGTTGGTCAGAGGTGGGGAATCGTCTCCCATGCAGCCAGCAGCTCCCCCGCAAGGAGCGTCCTCATTGCAAAGCTGGGGGACCGTGAGGAGGCGTCTCTGAGTAAACCTGAGCTGAGCCTCAGGGCAGCTGCTGCTGAACTTTTCCCACCCTTCCCAGGTAAAACACCTGAATGTGTGCAAAGACTTTAAAGCCTAGAGGAAAGGGCTTGGAGTCACACCAGCGACAGCACGCAGGCCGACTTGGTGCCTGCAGGCCAGCCAGGATGGTCCTGGCCCCGGGCGCTCTTCTGGAAGCTTTCCATTTCCCTGACTGAGGTACCCCTCCTGTCCCGGTCCCCACTGCTTTTTTCCTTCCTCACCTCTGCCCGGGGAGAAATTCCAGCAGCAGGTATGGGTGACACATCGTCTTCTTTAGCAGGTGGCAGCCCGGCAACTCCTGCAGAAAGTCCAGCAGAGCCCCACTCACACGGGGCCACTCATAGAGCCCTGGGCCCTACTCCCTCCCACCAGCACAACCCCGAGACTGCTGACGGGGCAGAGAATATGGCGTCAGGCACAGCTGCAGAGGCTTTTGCTGCCTGGAGGGGTGTTTATATTGACCTCAACCCAGGCACACCTGGGAAGGGCTGGCCGGCCAGGTCAGGCTGCCCAGGTCAGCCAATCCTTGCCCCTCAGGGGCTCAGAGTTGCAGAGAATGGGCCTTGCTGCACCGGCCAGATCCAAGGAACAGGTGTAGGGTCCCGAGAGTCAGGATAGACAAGGGGTGGCAGCCCTGGCTTGTTTTCTAATCATTTTATCTGGTCCATGAGTGGAAGACAACTTCAAGAAGACCCTCTCCTAATGAGAGGCACCCAGGAGTCAGGGAGAGGAGGGTTGGTGGGTGGAGACAGATGCCTGGTGCCCCGGCTGCAGTGGAAGCCCCTGGAAGACCAGGTGGAGGGAGGCTGCACAGAGTGAAGCCTAGGGTCACAGACATGTCGGAGCTGCTGTTTGTTAGTTCAAGCCCTGCTCTGAGGTGCTCTGTGTCAGCTCTGAGCGACAGGTGTGCTGGCGGTGCTCTGCAATGAGGGCTATGTGCACGGTTCCTGTGTGCCCAGCTCTGCCGGGGTACCTGTCCAAGGGAGCTCCATATCCAGGGAGGGGCCTGCCCACGAGAGCCCCGTGAGCTGCTGGGTACCTGCCCAGGTGAGCTCCATATCCTGGGAGGGGCCTGCCCACGAGAGCCCCGTGAGCTGCTGGGTACCTGCCCAGGTGAGCTCCATATCCTGGGAGGGGCCTGACCACGAGAGCCCCGTGGGCTGCTGGGTACCTGCCCAGGTGAGCTCCATATCCTGGGAGGGGCCTGACAATGAGAGCCCCATGGGCTGCTGGGTACCTGCACAGGTGAGCTCCATATCCTGGGAGGGGCCTAACCACGAGAGCCCCGTGGGCTGCTGGCTACCTGCACAGGTGAGCTCCATATCCTGGGAGGGCCCTGACCATGAGAACCCCGTGGGCTGCTGGGGACCTGGTAAAGGACGCCAGGACAGTCAGTGAAGCCACAGAGGATATACATCCAGTAGTTCCTAATTCCTACACCCTGCTGGCCATTCTACCATCCACCAGGACATGGTATTCTGTATTAGACTTCAATGATGCCTTTTTCTGTATTCCATTAGTCCCAGAGTCACAAGAAATTTTGGCTGTGAGTGGCAGGACTCAACATACAACAAAAACAATACTGCTTGGCCGTCCTGCCCCAGGGGTTCAAAAATTCCCACACCATCTTTGGGGAAACGTTAGCTAAAACCCTAAAAGATCTACCTCTGGAGAAGTGAACCCTCCTTCAATATGCAGACGACATTCTGGGCTTCCCTGGTGGCGCAGTGGTTGAGAATCTGCCTGCCAATGCAGGGGACACAGGTTCGAGCCCTGGTCTGAGAAGATCCCATATGCCGCGGAGCAACTAGGCCCATGAGCCACAATTACTGAGCCTGCGCTTCTGGAGCCTGTGCTCCACAATAAGAGAGGCTGCGATAGTGAGAGGCCCGCGCACCGCGATGAAGAGTGGCCCCCGCTTGCCGCAACTAGAGAAAGCCCTCGCACAGAAACGAAGACACAACACAGCCATAAATAATAAATAAATAACTTTTAAAAAAATATGCAGACGACATTCTGATCGCCAGCCCTACTAAGGAGGCCTCTGGACTACCTAGCCAATAAAAGATAGAAGGTGTCCAAGAAAAAGGCTCAAATATCACAGACTAAGGTGACCTGCCTGGGCTTCATTCTCACAGAAGATCGGAGAAGCCCATCCCAGGAAAGGGAAGAAGCCATTTGCAGCCTCACCCTTCCTAAAACTAGAAGACAGCTTAGGGGTTCCTGGGGAGACTGGGGTTTGCTGCATCTGGATCCCTAACTACAGTCTAATAACTGGGTCTCTATATGAAACACTGAAAGGAAAAGATGATGATCCTTTTGAATAGAATCCAGAAGCGGCCTTTCAAGAATGGAAAGAGCAGTCAATTCAGACCCTTGCCCTGGACCTCCCTAATTTAGCTAAACCCTTTGACCTTTACATTCCTGGTCGAAGGCGAATCGCCCTTGGAGTTTTAGTGTCAAAACTGGGACAACTTGAAATGGAACAACGCAAGAATGCCCTCCAGGCATTGGCCAGCCACCCCATCCGACCAGGATACTGGGGGTATCTAAAAACCTGGAAATGAGCAGCCCGCAAGGCCAGCTCCCTCCTAAGGGTAAAGGACGCCACTTGGTGATCCTAAACACCCACCATGCCCTGAGGTTGCAGGGATCGCTCCGTGGGCACAATGACCTCGAGTGAGGAGGCCCTCCAACTCCAACCTCCAGAGAGACAACCTGGGACAAAAGGCCCCCATGACGACTCATGTGACCATCACTTGACCTGGAGCTTCTCTCAGAAAACCACAAGAGTGTGCCCCAAAAGAACAGACTATTGCTTGCAGGACTTACTGCACCCAGAGCGGAGCTAATAAACCTGGCAGGGGACCCGTAAATAACGCTGCCACCATAGAAAAGCCTACAGACACCACGGTGACGGCGGCAAATGAGACCAGATGTGCTCCTGGTTACTTCAAAAGGGCGGTGACTGAGTGGCCATCATGGTCCTGGATCACCACCGGCCCTGGACTGTCTGGGAGTTGAGCAGGCAGGGCTCTGAAACCTGGTGCTGTTTGTACGTTAATTCAGTGGCCTAACTGAAGAAAGCACAGACTACTGGTCAGAGCATCTAGGCTGGCAGAAACCGTCAGCCTAAGGGGGCCGAACCAATGTGGAGCAGGGTAAAACCGGCCCCCCCAGCGTCCCTGTGCATCTCTTTCCTGGACCCTTAAAGGTCATTAGAATCTATAAAACTTCCAACGCTGGTGCTCAGGCAGACGAGCAGTGAGGGAGGAGGCCTCGGGACAATCAACCTCACCTGGAGGCTGCTGGGGAGAAGTCCTGCCCCTCCCCCCGGGTATGAGGATACCCAACTCAGCACGAAGCATTTACAGAAGAGGTGTCTGCACCCTCAGCACCCCAAGAATGTGGAATGGGACAAGAGGCAGAGGAGGGGTTTGTCACCGGCAAAGCCCATTAAAAATTCCTGGGAGATAAAAATAGAATCTGGGCAATAAAATAAAGTCTAACCTTTTTTTCCTTTGTGCTTTTTCTAATTTCACTTGTTCCTAGGTTTCCACAGGCAGAGGTCCCACACCTGGCACTTCAGACCCGATTTCCTAGTGCAAAATGGCTGGGCCGACACCTCAGCTCTCGGGGCCCTGTGCAGACTCCGCCACATAGAGCCTGAGCTCCAGCCAACCCAGACCTCGAGAGCTCCGCCCCATCCCTCCTGCTGACGCTGACGGGATCCCTACACAGCAGCCCGGCCCACAGCCCGCGGGGGAGCGCACGCTCTCACCTCTCCATTCTCTGATCAAAATATAAAGTTTTCCTTTGCTTCTGAACCAAACTCAGTCTCGATCTGTTGGCTCCAATAACACTGGGCAGGGGGACCCTTGTTGGGGCCGACTCTGCAGGATCAGTAACAGAATTTGAGAACATTGTAACTTCAATGAACAGATGTGTGAGCCAAATATTGTAACTTCAATGAACATATGTGTGAGCCAAATATTGTAACTTCAATGAACAGATGTGTGAGCCAAACTGTAGTTAACATAGAGCAGTGTATAAGGCTCGTGTAAAATAAGGTATTTCTAACACTTCCATTTGATATTTCCATCACTTTATTATAAGCAAGTTCAGTGGAGGGGTTTGTCGTATTTGTCAGGTCAACATTAGAGAAATGCAGTGATTTCTTTCCAAGGATGTGGATCTACTAATCTTGGCTGAAGTTTCAATCTTGTTTTGAATGATTTTCCATTGAAAATGATACCTCTCTTTCAGCTCCTAGATTTCTGAGAAGTATAAAATCTTGTATTTTTTTATTACCAAAGGGGAAAGGTGGGAGGAGGGATAAATTAACAGTTTCGGATTAACATATACACACTGCTATGTATAAAATATATCATCAACAAGGAACTGCTGTATAGCACAGGGAACTATACTCAATATTTTGTAATAACCCCTAAGGGGAAATAATCTGAAAAACAATAGATATCTATATCGACATCATCTATCAACTACAGATAAAATGGAAACTAAAGGAGGCCGATGGTGAGCGTTTCTGACCATGAAGACTTCAATCCTCTAAAGTTCAGACTCTGCCTACAGCCCAGTCCCTTAATGAACATACATGTACCAGTAGCTTAAAAATTCCCAAGATTGGGGTTCGGGGAGACACTGATTTGAAAAAATCCCTGGTGTTCTCCTTACATACCTGGGAGCTTTCCTACAGCTAAATCATGCTGTGACACCCAGAAGATGGTACACGGTTGGATCAGGAAGATTTTGGAAAAGGCACCTCATCTCCTAATCCCCTGGTTGTCGGGTTAACCCCTCCAGCCTCTTTCCTAACATTCTCCACACTTGAGGATGTCAGCACCTTCAACATCCTGTTGCACAGACTTTGGAATTTGTCCAGAGGATGAAGGGGAAGGAGGAGAAACAATGAGAGACAAGCCCTAGATGTTCAGACAGGCACAGGTCACTCTAATTTCAAATCAAAAAGAAGAATTAACCACAGGCTCAGCCTGCCCCACAGAACCAGTATAAGGCCTAAAGGAATCCTGCGGTTTTGCAGCCAGCTCACAAAAAAGCGAGTTTAAAAATGGAGCTCAGGGGCACTGCAATTCACAAAAATGCAGAATTATAAATGATCACTCTCGTCCAAAAATATATTGAGGGAAGGCAACAAAGACGATTTGAAAGCAAGGCAGAATTGCAGGAAACAAATTTCAGGAGGTAGATTCGAATCGCCTTTAAAGCACATGAAAAGCGGTAAAACGTCGACAATGATGCCCTTGGCCAAAGAGGGCGAACACCTTTTTTCCTGAATATACTCAGGAAAAAAGGCATACGCCTTTTTTCACCAACCAAGCAAGCCAGAAATGCAAATGAGCACTACAAAGAAGTCTCACTTCCCAGGGTTCAAAAGGGCCATTCTAAAAGAGTGTAAAACCCAGAAATGCAGGACAGGCCAGGGAGAAAAGGGAGCCTTGTTAGGCTGATGGGCGGGATGTAATTTGCCAACGGCCACTCTGGAGAAGTGTATGGTGTTTCCTAAAACATCTAAAAAACACAGCTAGAGAGCATAGGGCACTTCCACTCATGGGCGTATAAACTGGGAAAAATAAAAATCAAAAAGACACAGGTACCCCAAAGTTTAGGGCTGCTCTGTTTACAAGAACCTCCATTTCAGTACACCATTAATATGCCAGGATAGAGAAAAATGGATAAAGAAGTTGTGCTAATATGTACAATGGAATACCACTCAGCCATGAAATCAATGTCATACGGCTAATAGCAGCATGATGAGTGGATTCAAATACAATGTTTCTAAGTGAAATAAGTCACACAGAAAAAGATACTTATCATAAGATATCACTTATATAGGGAATGTAAAAACCGCTACCCTTGAACTGAATTACAAAACAGAACAGAGTCACATGTATAGAAAACACACTATGGCTGCTTAACGGGAAAGGTGAGGTGGGGTGATGCATAAAACAAGGGTTTCAAATTAGCTCAGACACGGTTCCATGTACCCAATATGTAATAGACAAGACCTACCCCTTGCTCAGAGAACTGGACTCAACACTCCCTATTCACGGCACAAGAATATATCTCACTAGTAAGAATCTTAAAACCTATGTATTGATATCTCTCTGTAAGTGAGTCAAGTGGGTGTAAAGCAGCATAAACACAGCAGTGAAAATCAGCTAAACCCCAATCTAAAAATAAATTACAAAAAAAAACCCAACAAATAAAATGAAAGAGAGAGAAATTAGTAAAAATTTCGTTCAGGGGCAGTGAAGCAACCTGGATTGACCATATCTAGACCCACGGCTGGGTTACACATAAGGCTGGACACTCTTGGGGCAGAGAGGATTGGTGAGGTTGGGAGAGCAGACGCAGACCCTTTAAAGTAATACTGCGTGGTACCCATCCCATGGGTCCCAAATCTCCAGGTTCAAGGGCATCTTCCTACATCGAAAACATGCATGAGAAACCCAGAAGATGATACACGGTGTGATCGGGAAAGGATTCTAAAACGCACCTCATTTCTCATCTCCTACTGCTCGGGTTAGCCATTCCAGCCACTTTACTAGCAACCTCCCTCCTTGGAGAATCAGCACCTTTAACCTCCTGTTCCGTACAGGTTGCAATTTGTCCTGAGGATGAACGGGAAGAGGGGGAACCAAAGAGAGACTAGCTCTAGGTGTTGGGACAGGCACATGCTACTCTATTTTCCCATGAGGAAGAAGAATTAACCACAGGCTCAGCCTGCCGCCTGGGACCAGAATAGGGCCTGAAGCAATCCTGTGCTTTTGCGGCCAGCTCCCAAGAAAGCGAGTTGAAAAATGGAGCTCAGGGGCACTGCAATTCACAAACCTGCAGACTTATAAATGATGACTCTCGTCCACAAATATATTGAGGGAAGGCAACGAAGAGGATTTGAAAGCAAGGCAGAATTGCAGGAAACAGATTTCAGGAGGGAGATTCGAATCGCCTTTAAAGCACAGGAAAAGCGGCAAAACCTAGACAATGATGCCCTTGGCCAAAAAGGGCGTATGCGTTTTTTCCTGAATATATTCAGGAAAAAACGCATACGCCCTTTTTGGCCAACCAAGCAACCTGGAAAGGCAAATCAGCGCTACAAAGAAGTCTCGCTTCCCATCGGTCAAAAGGGCCATGCTGAATAAAGTGTCAAAACCAGAAATGCAGGACAGGCCATGGAGAAACGGGAGCCTGGCTACGCTGATGGGCGGGATGTAAATTGCCAACAGCCACTTTGGAGAAGTGCACGGTGTGTCCTAAAACATCTAAAAAACTCAGCTTAGGCAGCATAGGGAACTTCCACTCATGGGGGTATAAATTGGGAAAACTAAAAATCAGCAAGACACAGGCACCCCAAAGTTTAGGGCTGCTCTGTTGACAAGAACCTCCACTTCGTTACACCTTAAATATCCCAGGAAAGAGAAAAATGGATAAAGAAGTTGTGGTCCTTATGTACAATGGAATATCACTCAGCCATGAAATCAACGTCATAAGGCTAGTAGCAGCATGATGAGTGGATTTAGGTACGACGATTCTAAGTGAAATAAGTCACACAGAAAAAGACACTTATCATAAGATATCACTTATAGAGGGAATGTAAAAACCGCTACCCTTGAACTGAATTACAAAACAGAATAGAGTCACACGTTTAGAAAACACACTATGGCTGCTTAACGGGAAAGGTGAGGTGGGGTGATGCATAAAACAAGGGTTTCAAATTAGCTCAGATACCGTTCCATAAACCCAATATGTAATAGACAAGACCTACTCCTTGCTCAATGAATTGGACTCAACACCCCCTATTCACCGCCCAAGAATATATCTGACTAGTAAGAATCTTGAAACCTATGCATTGATATCTCTCTGTAAGTGAGTCAAGTGGGTGTAAAGCGGCAAAATCACAGCAGTGAAAAGCAGGTAAACCCCATTATAAAAATCAATTACTTTTAAAAACCCGTGAAACAAAGACAGTGAAAGAGAGAGAAATTCTTACAAAATTCGTTCAGGGGCTGTGATGCCACCTGGATTGACCATATCTAGACCCACAACTGATTGAGACATAAGGGTGGACACTCTTGGGGCTGAGAGGTTTGGTGAGGTTTGGTGAGCAAACGCAGACCCTTTAAAGTAATACTGCGTGGTACCCATCCCATGGGTCCCAAATCTCCAGGTTCAAGGGCATCTTCCTACATCGAAAACATGCATGAGAAATCCAGAAGATGGTACACCGTGTGATCGGGAGAGGTTTCTAAAACGCACCTCATTTCTCATCTCCTTGTGCTCGGGTTCGCCATTCCAGCCGCTTTACTAACAATCTCCCTCCTTGGAGAATCAGCACCTTTAACCTCCTTTTCCGTACAGGTTGCAATTTGTCCTGAGGATGAACGGGAAGAGGGGGAAGCAATGAGAGACTAGCTCTAGGTGTTGGGACAGGCACAGCTCACTCTATTTTCCCATCAGGAAGAAGAATTAACCACAGGCTCAGCCTGCCGCCTGGGACGAGAATAGGGCCTGAAGCAATCCTGCGCTTTTGCGGCCAGCTCCCAAGAAAGCGAGTTGAAAAATGGAGCTCAGGGGCACTGCAATTCACAAACCTGCAGACTTATAAATGATGACTCTCGTCCACAAATATATTGAGGGAAGGCAACGAAGAGGATTTGAAAGCAAGGCAGAATTGCAGGAAACAGATTTCAGGAGGGAGATTCGAATCGCCTTTAAAGCACAGGAAAAGCGTCAAAACCTCGACAATGATGCCCTTGGCCAAAAAGGGCGTATGCGTTTTTTCCTGAATATATTCAGGAAAAAACGCATACGCCCTTTTTGGCCAACCAAGCAACCTGGAAAGGCAAATCAGCGCTATAAAGAAGTCTCGCTTCCCATCGGTCAAAAGGGCCATGCTGAATAAAGTGTCAAAACCAGAAATGCAGGACAGGCCATGGAGAAACGGGAGCCTGGCTACGCTGATGGGCGGGATGTAAATTGCCAACAGCCACTCTGGAGAAGTGCACGGTGTGTCCTGAAACATCTAAAAAACTCAGCTTAGGGAGCATAGGGCACTTCCACTCATGGGCGTATAAATTGGGAAAACTAAAAATCAGCAAGACAGAGGCACCCCAAAGTTTAGGGCTGCTCTGTTGACAAGAACCTCCACTTCGTTACACCTTAAATATCCCAGGAAAGAGAAAAATGGATAAAGAAGTTTTGGTCCTTATGTACAATGGAATATCACTCAGCCATGAAATCAACGTCATAAGGCTAGTAGCAGCATGATGAGTGGATTTAGGTACGACGATTCTAAGTGAAATAAGTCACACAGAAAAAGACACTTATCATAAGATATCACTTATAGAGGGAATGTAAAAACCGCTACCCTTGAACTGAATTACAAAACAGAATAGAGTCACACGTTTAGAAAACACACTATGGCTGCTTAACGGGAAAGGTGAGGTGGGGTGATGCATAAAACAAGGGTTTCAAATTAGCTCAGATACTGTTCCATAAACCCAATTTGTAATAGACAAGACCTACTCCTTGCTCAATGAATTGGACTCAACACCCCCTATTCACCGCCCAAGAATATATCTGACTAGTAAGAATCTTGAAACCTATGCATTGATATCTCTCTGTAAGTGAGTCAAGTGGGTGTAAAGCGGCAAAATCACAGCAGTGAAAAGCAGGTAAACCCCATTATAAAAATCAATTACTTTTAAAAACCCGTGAAACAAAGACAGTGAAAGAGAGAGAAATTCTTACAAAATTCGTTCAGGAGATGTGATGCCACCTGGATTGACCATATCTAGACCCACATCTGATTGAGACATAAGGGTGGACACTCTTGGGGCTGAGAGGTTTGGTGAGGTTGGGTGAGCAAACGCAGACCCTTTAAAGTAATACTGCGTGGTACCCATCCCATGGGTCCCAAATCTCCAGGTTCAAGGGCATCTTCCTACATCGAAAACATGCATGAGAAACCCAGAAGATGGTACACCGTGTGATCGGGAGAGGTTTCTAAAACGCACCTCATTTCTCATCTCCTTGTTCTCGGGTTCGCCATTCCAGCCGCTTTACTAGCAATCTCCCTCCTTGGAGAATCAGCACCTTTAACCTCCTTTTCCGTACAGGTTGCAATTTGTCCTGAGGATGAACGGGAAGAGGGGGAAGCAATGAGAGACTAGCTCTAGGTGTTGGGACAGGCACAGGTCACTCTATTTTCCCATCAGGAAGAAGAATTAACCACAGGCTCAGCCTGCCGCCTGGGACGAGAATAGGGCCTGAAGCAATCCTGCGCTTTTGCGGCCAGCTCCCAAGAAAGCGAGTTGAAAAATGGAGCTCAGGGGCACTGCAATTCACAAACCTGCAGACTTATAAATGATGACTCTCGTCCACAAATATATTGAGGGAAGGCAACGAAGAGGATTTGAAAGCAAGGCAGAATTGCAGGAAACAGATTTCAGGAGGGAGATTCGAATCGCCTTTAAAGCACAGGAAAAGCGGCAAAACCTCGACAATGATGCCCTTGGCCAAAAAGGGCGTATGCGTTTTTTCCTGAATATATTCAGGAAAAAACGCATACGCCCTTTTTGGCCAACCAAGCAACCTGGAAAGGCAAATCAGCGCTACAAAGAAGTCTCGCTTCCCATCGGTCAAAAGGGCCATGCTGAATAAAGTGTCAAAACCAGAAATGCAGGACAGGCCATGGAGAAACGGGAGCCTGGCTACGCTGATGGGCGGGATGTAAATTGCCAACAGCCACTCTGGAGAAGTGCACGGTGTGTCCTGAAACATCTAAAAAACTCAGCTTAGGGAGCATAGGGCACTTCCACTCATGGGCGTATAAATTGGGAAAACTAAAAATCAGCAAGACACAGGCACCCCAAAGTTTAGGGCTGCTCTGTTGACAAGAACCTCCACTTCGTTACACCTTAAATATCCCAGGAAAGAGAAAAATGGATAAAGAAGTTGTGGTCCTTATGTACAATGGAATATCACTCAGCCATGAAATCAACGTCATAAGGCTAGTAGCAGCATGATGAGTGGATTTAGGTACGACGATTCTAAGTGAAATAAGTCACAAAGAAAAAGACACTTGTCATAAGATATCACTTATAGAGGGAATGTAAAAACCGCTACCCTTGAACTGAATTACAAAACAGAATAGAGTCACACGTTTAGAAAACACAGTATGGCTGCTTAACGGGAAAGGTGAGGTGGGGTGATGCATAAAACAAGGGTTTCAAATTAGCCCAGATACCGTTCCATAAACCCAATATGTAATAGACAAGACCTACTCCTTGCTCAATGAATTGGACTCAACAACCCCTATTCACCGCCCAAGAATATATCTGACTAGTAAGAATCTTGAAACCTATGCATTGATATCTCTCTGTAAGTGAGTCAAGTGGGTGTAAAGCGGCAGAAACACAGCAGTGAAAAGCTGTTAACCCCATTATAAAAATCAATTTCTTTTAAAAACCCGTGAAACAAAGACAGTGAAAGAGAGATAAATTCTTACAAAGTTCGCTCAGGGGCTGTGATGCCACCTGGATTGACCATATCTAGACCCACAACTGATTGAGACATAAGGGTGGACACTCTTGGGGCTGAGAGGTTTGGTGAGGTTGGGTGAGCAAACGCAGACCCTTTAAAGTAATACTGCGTGGTACCCATCCCATGGGTCCCAAATCTCCAGGTTCAAGGGCATCTTCCTACATCGAAAACATGCATGAGAAACCCAGAAGATGGTACACCGTGTGATCGGGAGAGGTTTCTAAAACGCACCTCATTTCTCATCTCCTTGTGCTCGGGTTCGCCATTCCAGCCGCTTTACTAGCAATCTCCCTCCTTGGAGAATCAGCACCTTTAACCTCCTTTTCCGTACAGGTTGCAATTTGTCCTGAGGATGAACGGGAAGAGGGGGAAGCAATGAGAGACTAGCTCTAGGTGTTGGGACAGGCACAGGTCACTCTATTTTCCCATCAGGAAGAAGAATTAACCACAGGCTCAGCCTGCCGCCTGGGACGAGAATAGGGCCTGAAGCAATCCTGCGCTTTTGCGGCCAGCTCCCAAGAAAGCGAGTTGAAAAATGGAGCTCAGGGGCACTGCAATTCACAAACCTGCAGACTTATAAATGATGACTCTCGTCCACAAATATATTGAGGGAAGGCAACGAAGAGGATTTGAAAGCAAGGCAGAATTGCAGGAAACAGATTTCAGGAGGGAGATTCGAATCGCCTTTAAAGCACAGGAAAAGCGGCAAAACCTCGACAATGATGCCCTTGGCCAAAAAGGGCGTATGCGTTTTTTCCTGAATATATTCAGGAAAAAACGCATACGCCCTTTTTGGCCAACCAAGCAACCTGGAAAGGCAAATCAGCGCTACAAAGAAGTCTCGCTTCCCATCGGTCAAAAGGGCCATGCTGAATAAAGTGTCAAAACCAGAAATGCAGGACAGGCCATGGAGAAACGGGAGCCTGGCTACGCTGATGGGCGGGATGTAAATTGCCAACAGCCACTCTGGAGAAGTGCACGGTGTGTCCTGAAACATCTAAAAAACTCAGCTTAGGGAGCATAGGGCACTTCCACTCATGGGCGTATAAATTGGGAAAACTAAAAATCAGCAAGACACAGGCACCCCAAAGTTTAGGGCTGCTCTGTTGACAAGAACCTCCACTTCGTTACACCTTAAATATCCCAGGAAAGAGAAAAATGGATAAAGAAGTTGTGGTCCTTATGTACAATGGAATATCACTCAGCCATGAAATCAACGTCATAAGGCTAGTAGCAGCATGATGAGTGGATTTAGGTACGACGATTCTAAGTGAAATAAGTCACACAGAAAAAGACACTTATCATAAGATATCACTTATAGAGGGAATGTAAAAACCGCTACCCTTGAACTGAATTACAAAACAGAATAGAGTCACACGTTTAGAAAACACACTATGGCTGCTTAACGGGAAAGGTGAGGTGGGGTGATGCATAAAACAAGGGTTTCAAATTAGCTCAGATACCGTTCCATAAACCCAATATGTAATAGACAAGATCTACTCCTTGCTCAATGAATTGGACTCAACACCCCCTATTCACCGCCCAAGAATATATCTGACTAGTAAGAATCTTGAAACCTATGCATTGATATCTCTCTGTAAGTGAGTCAAGTGGGTGTAAAGCGGCAAAATCACAGCAGTGAAAAGCAGGTAAACCCCATTATAAAAATCAATTACTTTTAAAAACCCGTGAAACAAAGACAGTGAAAGAGAGAGAAATTCTTACAAAATTCGTTCAGGGGCTGTGATGCCACCTGGATTGACCATATCTAGACCCACAGCTGATTGAGACATAAGGGTGGACACTCTTGGGGCTGAGAGGTTTGGTGAGGTTGGGTGAGGAAACGCAGACCCTTTAAAGTAATACTGCGTGGTACCCATCCCATGGGTCCCAAATCTCCAGGTTCAAGGGCATCTTCCTACATCGAAAACATGCATGAGAAACCCAGAAGATGGTACACCGTGTGATCGGGAGAGGTTTCTAAAACGCACCTCATTTCTCATCTCCTTGTTCTCGGGTTCGCCATTCCAGCCGCTTTACTAGCAATCTCCCTCCTTGGAGAATCAGCACCTTTAACCTCCTTTTCCGTACAGGTTGCAATTTGTCCTGAGGATGAACGGGAAGAGGGGGAAGCAATGAGAGACTAGCTCTAGGTGTTGGGACAGGCACAGGTCACTCTATTTTCCCATCAGGAAGAAGAATTAACCACAGGCTCAGCCTGCCGCCTGGGACGAGAATAGGGCCTGAAGCAATCCTGCGCTTTTGCGGCCAGCTCCCAAGAAAGCGAGTTGAAAAATGGAGCTCAGGGGCACTGCAATTCACAAACCTGCAGACTTATAAATGATGACTCTCGTCCACAAATATATTGAGGGAAGGCAACGAAGAGGATTTGAAAGCAAGGCAGAATTGCAGGAAACAGATTTCAGGAGGGAGATTCGAATCGCCTTTAAAGCACAGGAAAAGCGGCAAAACCTCGACAATGATGCCCTTGGCCAAAAAGGGCGTATGCGTTTTTTCCTGAATATATTCAGGAAAAAACGCATACGCCCTTTTTGGCCAACCAAGCAACCTGGAAAGGCAAATCAGCGCTACAAAGAAGTCTCGCTTCCCATCGGTCAAAAGGGCCATGCTGAATAAAGTGTCAAAACCAGAAATGCAGGACAGGCCATGGAGAAACGGGAGCCTGGCTACGCTGATGGGCGGGATGTAAATTGCCAACAGCCACTCTGGAGAAGTGCACGGTGTGTCCTGAAACATCTAAAAAACTCAGCTTAGGGAGCATAGGGCACTTCCACTCATGGGCGTATAAATTGGGAAAACTAAAAATCAGCAAGACACAGGCACCCCAAAGTTTAGGGCTGCTCTGTTGACAAGAACCTCCACTTCGTTACACCTTAAATATCCCAGGAAAGAGAAAAATGGATAAAGAAGTTGTGGTCCTTATGTACAATGGAATATCACTCAGCCATGAAATGAACGTCATAAGGCTAGTAGCAGCATGATGAGTGGATTTAGATACGACGATTCTAAGTGAAATAAGTCACAAAGAAAAAGACACTTGTCATAAGATATCACTTATAGAGGGAATGTAAAAACCGCTACCCTTGAACTGAATTACAAAACAGAATAGAGTCACACGTTTAGAAAACACACTATGGCTGCTTAACGGGAAAGGTGAGGTGGGGTGATGCATAAAACAAGGGTTTCAAAATAGCCCAGATACCGTTCCATAAACCCAATATGTAATAGACAAGACCTACTCCTTGCTCAATGAATTGGACTCAACAACCCCTATTCACCGCCCAAGAATATATCTGACTAGTAAGAATCTTGAAACCTATGCATTGATATCTCTCTGTAAGTGAGTCAAGTGGGTGTAAAGCGGCAGAAACACAGCAGTGAAAAGCTGTTAACCCCATTATAAAAATCAATTTCTTTTAAAAACCCGTGAAACAAAGACAGTGAAAGAGAGATAAATTCTTACAAAGTTCGCTCAGGGGCTGTGATGCCACCTGGATTGACCATATCTAGACCCACAGCTGATTGAGACATAAGGGTGGACACTCTTGGGGCTGAGAGGTTTGGTGAGGTTGGGTGAGCAAACGCAGACCCTTTAAAGTAATACTGCGTGGTACCCATCCCATGGGTCCCAAATCTCCAGGTTCATGGGCATCTTCCTACATCGAAAACATGCATGAGAAACCCAGAAGATGGTACACCGTGTGATCGGGAAAGGTTTCTAAAACGCACCTCATTTCTCATCTCCCTGTGCTCGGGTTCGCCATTCCAGCCGCTTTACTAGCAATCTCCCTCCTTGGAGAATCAGCACCTTTAACCTCCTGTTCCGTACAGGTTGCAATTTGTCCTGAGGATGAACGGGAAGAGGGGGAAGCAATGAGAGACTAGCTCTAGGTGTTGGGACAGGCACAGCTCACTCTATTTTCCCATCAGGAAGAAGAATTAACCACAGGCTCAGCCTGCCGCCTGGGACGAGAATAGGGCCTGAAGCAATCCTGCGCTTTTGCGGCCAGCTCCCAAGAAAGCGAGTTGAAAAATGGAGCTCAGGGGCACTGCAATTCACAAACCTGCAGACTTATAAATGATGACTCTCGTCCACAAATATATTGAGGGAAGGCAACGAAGAGGATTTGAAACCAAGGCAGAATTGCAGGAAACAGATTTCAGGAGGGAGATTCGAATCGCCTTTAAAGCACAGGAAAAGCGGCAAAACCTCGACAATGATGCCCTTGGCCAAAAAGGGCGTATGCGTTTTTTCCTGAATATATTCAGGAAAAAACGCATACGCCCTTTTTGGCCAACCAAGCAACCTGGAAAGGCAAATCAGTGCTACAAAGAAGTCTCGCTTCCCATCGGTCAAAAGGGCCATGCTGAATAAAGTGTCAAAACCAGAAATGCAGGACAGGCCATGGAGAAACGGGAGACTGGCTACGCTGATGGGCGGGATGTAAATTGCCAACAGCCACTCTGGAGAAGTGCACGGTGTGTCCTGAAACATCTAAAAAACTCAGCTTAGGGAGCATAGGGCACTTCCACTCATGGGCGTATAAATTGGGAAAACTAAAAATCAGCAAGACACAGGCACCCCAAAGTTTAGGGCTGCTCTGTTGACAAGAACCTCCACTTCGTTACACCTTAAATATCCCAGGAAAGAGAAAAATGGATAAAGAAGTTGTGGTCCTTATGTACAATGGAATATCACTCAGCCATGAAATCAACGTCATAAGGCTAGTAGCAGCATGATGAGTGGATTTAGGTACGACGATTCTAAGTGAAATAAGTCACAAAGAAAAAGACACTTGTCATAAGATATCACTTATAGAGGGAATGTAAAAACCGCTACCCTTGAACTGAATTACAAAACAGAATAGAGTCACACGTTTAGAAAACACAGTATGGCTGCTTAACGGGAAAGGTGAGGTGGGGTGATGCATAAAACAAGGGTTTCAAATTAGCCCAGATACCGTTCCATAAACCCAATATGTAATAGACAAGACCTACTCCTTGCTCAATGAATTGGACTCAACAACCCCTATTCACCGCCCAAGAATATATCTGACTAGTAAGAATCTTGAAACCTATGCATTGATATCTCTCTGTAAGTGAGTCAAGTGGGTGTAAAGCGGCAGAAACACAGCAGTGAAAAGCTGTTAACCCCATTATAAAAATCAATTTCTTTTAAAAACCCGTGAAACAAAGACAGTGAAAGAGAGATAAATTCTTACAAAGTTCGCTCAGGGGCTGTGATGCCACCTGGATTGACCATATCTAGACCCACAGCTGATTGAGACATAAGGGTGGACACTCTTGGGGCTGAGAGGTTTGGTGAGGTTGGGTGAGCAAACGCAGACCCTTTAAAGTAATACTGCGTGGTACCCATCCCATGGGTCCCAAATCTCCAGGTTCATGGGCATCTTCCTACATCGAAAACATGCATGAGAAACCCAGAAGATGGTACACCGTGTGATCGGGAAAGGTTTCTAAAACGCACCTCATTTCTCATCTCCTTGTGCTCGGGTTCGCCATTCCAGCCGCTTTACTAGCAATCTCCCTCCTTGGAGAATCAGCACCTTTAACCTCCTGTTCCGTACAGGTTGCAATTTGTCCTGAGGATGAACGGGAAGAGGGGGAATCAATGAGAGACTAGCTCTAGGTGTTGGGACAGGCACAGGTCACTCTATTTTCCCATCAGGAAGAAGAATTAACCACAGGCTCAGCCTGCCGCCTGGGACGAGAATAGGGCCTGAAGCAATCCTGCGCTTTTGCGGCCAGCTCCCAAGAAAGCGAGTTGAAAAATGGAGCTCAGGGGCACTGCAATTCACAAACCTGCAGACTTATAAATGATGACTCTCGTCCACAAATATATTGAGGGAAGGCAACGAAGAGGATTTGAAAGCAAGGCAGAATTGCAGGAAACAGATTTCAGGAGGGAGATTCGAATCGCCTTTAAAGCACAGGAAAAGCGGCAAAACCTCGACAATGATGCCCTTGGCCAAAAAGGGCGTATGCGTTTTTTCCTGAATATATTCAGGAAAAAACGCATACGCCCTTTTTGGCCAACCAAGCAACCTGGAAAGGCAAATCAGCGCTACAAAGAAGTCTCGCTTCCCATCGGTCAAAAGGGCCATGCTGAATAAAGTGTCAAAACCAGAAATGCAGGACAGGCCATGGAGAAACGGGAGCCTGGCTACGCTGATGGGCGGGATGTAAATTGCCAACAGCCACTCTGGAGAAGTGCACGGTGTGTCCTGAAACATCTAAAAAACTCAGCTTAGGGAGCATAGGGCACTTCCACTCATGGGCGTATAAATTGGGAAAACTAAAAATCAGCAAGACACAGGCACCCCAAAGTTTAGGGCTGCTCTGTTGACAAGAACCTCCACTTCGTTACACCTTAAATATCCCAGGAAAGAGAAAAATGGATAAAGAAGTTGTGGTCCTTATGTACAATGGAATATCACTCAGCCATGAAATCAACGTCATAAGGCTAGTAGCAGCATGATGAGTGGATTTAGGTACGACGATTCTAAGTGAAATAAGTCACAAAGAAAAAGACACTTGTCATAAGATATCACTTATAGAGGGAATGTAAAAACCACTACCCTTGAACTGAATTACAAAACAGAATAGAGTCACACGTTTAGAAAACACACTATGGCTGCTTAACGGGAAAGGTGAGGTGGGGTGATGCATAAAACAAGGGTTTCAAATTAGCCCAGATACCGTTCCATAAACCCAATATGTAATAGACAAGACCTACTCCTTGCTCAATGAATTGGACTCAACAACCCCTATTCACCGCCCAAGAATATATCTGACTAGTAAGAATCTTGAAACCTATGCATTGATATCTCTCTGTAAGTGAGTCAAGTGGGTGTAAAGCGGCAGAAACACAGCAGTGAAAAGCTGTTAACCCCATTATAAAAATCAATTTCTTTTAAAAACCCGTGAAACAAAGACAGTGAAAGAGAGATAAATTCTTACAAAGTTCGCTCAGGGGCTGTGATGCCACCTGGATTGACCATATCTAGACCCACAGCTGATTGAGACATAAGGGTGGACACTCTTGGGGCTGAGAGGTTTGGTGAGGTTGGGTGAGCAAACGCAGACCCTTTAAAGTAATACTGCGTGGTACCCATCCCATGGGTCCCAAATCTCCAGGTTCATGGGCATCTTCCTACATCGAAAACATGCATGAGAAACCCAGAAGATGGTACACCGTGTGATCGGGAAAGGTTTCTAAAACGCACCTCATTTCTCATCTCCTTGTGCTCGGGTTCGCCATTCCAGCCGCTTTACTAGCAATCTCCCTCCTTGGAGAATCAGCACCTTTAACCTCCTGTTCCGTACAGGTTGCAATTTGTCCTGAGGATGAACGGGAAGAGGGGGAAGCAATGAGAGACTAGCTCTAGGTGTTGGGACAGGCACAGGTCACTCTATTTTCCCATCAGGAAGAAGAATTAACCACAGGCTCAGCCTGCCGCCTGGGACGAGAATAGGGCCTGAAGCAATCCTGCGCTTTTGCGGCCAGCTCCCAAGAAAGCGAGTTGAAAAATGGAGCTCAGGGGCACTGCAATTCACAAACCTGCAGACTTATAAATGATGACTCTCGTCCACAAATATATTGAGGGAAGGCAACGAAGAGGATTTGAAAGCAAGGCAGAATTGCAGGAAACAGATTTCAGGAGGGAGATTCGAATCGCCTTTAAAGCACAGGAAAAGCGGCAAAACCTCGACAATGATGCCCTTGGCCAAAAAGGGCGTATGCGTTTTTTCCTGAATATATTCAGGAAAAAACGCATACGCCCTTTTTGGCCAACCAAGCAACCTGGAAAGGCAAATCAGCGCTACAAAGAAGTCTCGCTTCCCATCGGTCAAAAGGGCCATGCTGAATAAAGTGTCAAAACCAGAAATGCAGGACAGGCCATGGAGAAACGGGAGCCTGGCTACGCTGATGGGCGGGATGTAAATTGCCAACAGCCACTCTGGAGAAGTGCACGGTGTGTCCTGAAACATCTAAAAAACTCAGCTTAGGGAGCATAGGGCACTTCCACTCATGGGCGTATAAATTGGGAAAACTAAAAATCAGCAAGACAGAGGCACCCCAAAGTTTAGGGCTGCTCTGTTGACAAGAAACTCCACTTCGTTACACCTTAAATATCCCAGGAAAGAGAAAAATGGATAAAGAAGTTGTGGTCCTTATGTACAATGGAATATCACTCAGCCATGAAATCAACGTCATAAGGCTAGTAGCAGCATGATGAGTGGATTTAGGTACGACGATTCTAAGTGAAATAAGTCACAAAGAAAAAGACACTTGTCATAAGATATCACTTATAGAGGGAATGTAAAAACCGCTACCCTTGAACTGAATTACAAAACAGAATAGAGTCACACGTTTAGAAAACACACTATGGCTGCTTAACGGGAAAGGTGAGGTGGGGTGATGCATAAAACAAGGGTTTCAAATTAGCCCAGATACCGTTCCATAAACCCAATTTGTAATAGACAAGACCTACTCCTTGCTCAATGAATTGGACTCAACACCCCCTATTCACCGCCCAAGAATATATCTGACTACTAAGAATCTTGAAACCTATGCATTGATATCTCTCTGTAAGTGAGTCAAGTGGGTGTAAAGCGGCAATATCACAGCAGTGAAAAGCAGGTAAACCCCATTATAAAAATCAATTACTTTTAAAAACCCGTGAAACAAAGACAGTGAAAGAGAGAGAAATTCTTACAAAATTCGTTCAGAGGCTGTGATGCCACCTGGACTGACCATATCTAGACCCACAGTTTATTGAGACATAAGGGTGGACACTCTTGGGGCTGAGAGGTTTGGTGAGGTTGGGTGAGCAAACGCAGACCCTTTAAAGTAATACTGCGTGGTACCCATCCCATGGGTCCCAAATCTCCAGGTTCAAGGGCATCTTCCTACATCGAAAACATGCATGAGAAACCCAGAAGATGGTACACCGTGTGATCGGGAAAGGTTTCTAAAACGCACCTCATTTCTCATCTCCTTGTGCTCGGGTTCGCCATTCCAGCCGCTTTACTAGCAATCTCCCTCCTTGGAGAATCAGCACCTTTAACCTCCTGTTCCGTACAGGTTGCAATTTGTCCTGAGGATGAACGGGAAGAGGGGGAAGCAATGAGAGACTAGCTCTAGGTTTTGGGACAGGCAGAGGTCACTCTATTTTCCCATCAGGAAGAAGAATTAACCACAGGCTCAGCCTGCCGCCTGGGACGAGAATAGGGCCTGAAGCAATCCTGCGCTTTTGCGGCCAGCTCCCAAGAAAGCGAGTTGAAAAATGGAGCTCAGGGGCACTGCAATTCACAAACCTGCAGACTTAGAAATGATGACTGCCGTCCACAAATATATTGAGGGAAGGCAACGAAGAGGATTTGAAAGCAAGGCAGAATTGCAGGAAACAGATTTCAGGAGGGAGATTCGAATCGCCTTTAAAGCACAGGAAAAGCGGCAAAACCTCGACACTGATGCCCTTGGCCAAAAAGGGCGTATGCGTTTTTTCCTGAATATATTCAGGAAAAAACGCATACGCCCTTTTTGGCCAACCAAGCAACCTGGAAAGGCAAATCAGCGCTACAAAGAAGTCTCGCTTCCCATCGGTCAAAAGGGCCATGCTGAATAAAGTGTCAAAACCAGAAATGCAGGACAGGCCATGGAGAAACGGGAGCCTGGCTACGCTGATGGGCGGGATGTAAATTGCCAACAGCCACTTTGGAAAAGTGCACGGTGTGTCCTAAAACATCTAAAAAACTCAGTTTAGGGAGCATAGGGCACTTCCACTCATGGGCGTATAAATTGGGAAAACTAAAAATCAGCAAGACACAGGCACCCCAAAGTTTAGGGCTGCTCTGTTGACAAGTACCTCCACTTCGTTACACCTTAAATATCCCTGGAAAGAGAAAAATGGATAAAGAAGTTGTGGTCCTTATGTACAATGGAATATCACTCAGCCATGAAATCAACGTCATAAGGCTAGTAGCAGCATGATGAGTGGATTTAGGTACGACGATTCTAAGTGAAATAAGTCACACAGAAAAAGACACTTATCATAAGATATCACTTATAGAGGGAATGTAAAAACCGCTACCCTTGAACTGAATTACAAAACAGAATAGAGTCACACGTTTAGAAAACACACTATGGCTGCTTAACGGGAAAGGTAAGGTGGGGTGATGCATAAAACAAGGGTTTCAAATTATCTCAGATACCGTTCCACAAACCCAATATGTAATAGACAAGCCCTACTCCTTGCTCAATGAATTGGACTCAACACCCCCTATTCACCGCCCAAGAATATATCTGACTACTAAGAATCTTGAAACCTATGCATTGATATCTCTCTGTAAGTGAGTCAAGTGGGTGTAAAGCGGCAATATCACAGCAGTGAAAAGCAGGTAAACCCCATTATAAAAATCAATTACTTTTAAAAACCCGTGAAACAAAGACAGTGAAAGAGAGAGAAATTCTTACAAAATTCGTTCAGAGGCTGTGATGCCACCTGGACTGACCATATCTAGACCCACAGTTTATTGAGACATAAGGGTGGACACTCTTGGGGCTGAGAGGTTTGGTGAGGTTGGGTGAGCAAACGCAGACCCTTTAAAGTAATACTGCGTGGTACCCATCCCATGGGTCCCAAATCTCCAGGTTCAAGGGCATCTTCCTACATCGAAAACATGCATGAGAAACCCAGAAGATGGTACACCGTGTGATCGGGAAAGGTTTCTAAAACGCACCTCATTTCTCATCTCCTTGTGCTCGGGTTCGCCATTCCAGCCGCTTTACTAGCAATCTCCCTCCTTGGAGAATCAGCACCTTTAACCTCCTGTTCCGTACAGGTTGCAATTTGTCCTGAGGATGAACGGGAAGAGGGGGAAGCAATGAGAGACTAGCTCTAGGTTTTGGGACAGGCAGAGGTCACTCTATTTTCCCATCAGGAAGAAGAATTAACCACAGGCTCAGCCTGCCGCCTGGGACGAGAATAGGGCCTGAAGCAATCCTGCGCTTTTGCGGCCAGCTCCCAAGAAAGCGAGTTGAAAAATGGAGCTCAGGGGCACTGCAATTCACAAACCTGCAGACTTAGAAATGATGACTGCCGTCCACAAATATATTGAGGGAAGGCAACGAAGAGGATTTGAAAGCAAGGCAGAATTGCAGGAAACAGATTTCAGGAGGGAGATTCGAATCGCCTTTAAAGCACAGGAAAAGCGGCAAAACCTCGACAATGATGCCCTTGGCCAAAAAGGGCGTATGCGTTTTTTCCTGAATATATTCAGGAAAAAACGCATACGCCCTTTTTGGCCAACCAAGCAACCTGGAAAGGCAAATCAGCGCTACAAAGAAGTCTCGCTTCCCATCGCTTAAAAGGGCCATGCTGAATAAAGTGTCAAAACCAGAAATGCAGGACAGGCCATGGAGAAACGGGAGCCTGGCTACGCTGATGGGCGGGATGTAAATTGCCAACAGCCACTCTGGAGAAGTGCACGGTGTGTCCTGAAACATCGAAAAAACTCAGCTTAGGGAGCATAGGGCACTTCCACTCATGGGCGTATAAATTGGTAAAACTAAAAATCAGCAAGACACAGGCACCCCAAAGTTTAGGGCTGCTCTGTTGACAAGAACCTCCACTTCGTTACACCTTAAATATCCCAGGAAAGAGAAAAATGGTTAAAGAAGTTGTGGTCCTTATGTACAATGGAATATCACTCAGCCATGAAATCAACGTCATAAGGCTAGTAGCAGCATGATGAGTGGATTTAGGTACGACGATTCTAAGTGAAATAAGTCACACAGAAAAAGACACTTATCATAAGATATCACTTATAGAGGGAATGTAAAAACCGCTACCCTTGAACTGAATTACAACACAGAATAGAGTCACACGTTTAGAAAACACACTATGGCTGCTTAACGGGAAAGGTGAGGTGGGGTGATGCATAAAACAAGGGTTTCAAATTATCTCAGATACCGTTCCACAAACCCAATATGTAATAGACAAGCCCGACTCCTTGCTCAATGAATTGGACTCAACACCCCCTATTCACCGCCCAAGAATATATCTGACTACTAAGAATCTTGAAACCTATGCATTGATATCTCTCTGTAAGTGAGTCAAGTGGGTGTAAAGCGGCAAAATCACAGCAGTGAAAAGCAGGTAAACCCCATTATAAAAATCAATTACTTTTAAAAACCCGTGAAACAAAGACAGTGAAAGAGAGAGAAATTCTTACAAAATTCGTTCAGGGGCTGTGATGCCACCTGGATTGACCATATCTAGACCCACAGCTGATTGAGACATAAGGGTGGACACTCTTGGGGCTGAGAGGTTTGGTGAGGTTGGGTGAGCAAACGCAGACCCTTTAAAGTAATACTGCGTGGTACCCATCCCATGGGTCCCAAATCTCCAGGTTCAAGGGCATCTTCCTACATCGAAAACATGCATGAGAAACCCAGAAGATGGTACACCGTGTGATCGGGAGAGGTTTCTAAAACGCACCTCATTTCTCATCTCCTTGTTCTCGGGTTCGCCATTCCAGCCGCTTTACTAGCAATCTCCCTCCTTGGAGAATCAGCACCTTTAACCTCCTTTTCCGTACAGGTTGCAATTTGTCCTGAGGATGAACGGGAAGAGGGGGAAGCAATGAGAGACTAGCTCTAGGTGTTGGGACAGGCACAGGTCACTCTATTTTCCCATCAGGAAGAAGAATTAACCACAGGCTCAGCCTGCCGCCTGGGACGAGAATAGGGCCTGAAGCAATCCTGCGCTTTTGCGGCCAGCTCCCAAGAAAGCGAGTTGAAAAATGGAGCTCAGGGGCACTGCAATTCACAAACCTGCAGACTTATAAATGATGACTCTCGTCCACAAATATATTGAGGGAAGGCAACGAAGAGGATTTGAAACCAAGGCAGAATTGCAGGAAACAAATTTCAGGAGGGAGATTCGAATCGCCTTTAAAGCACAGGAAAAGCGGCAAAACCTCGACAATGATGCCCTTGGCCAAAAAGGGCGTATGCGTTTTTTCCTGAATATATTTAGGAAAAAACGCATACGCCCTTTTTGGCCAACCAAGCAACCTGGAAAGGCAAATCAGCGCTACAAAGAAGTCTCGCTTCCCATCGGTCAAAAGGGCCATGCTGAATAAAGTGTCAAAACCAGAAATGCAGGACAGGCCATGGAGAAACGGGAGCCTGGCTACGCTGATGGGCGGGATGTAAATTGCCAACAGCCACTCTGGAGAAGTGCACGGTGTGTCCTGAAACATCTAAAAAACTCAGCTTAGGGAGCATAGGGCACTTCCACTCATGGGCGTATAAATTGGGAAAACTAAAAATCAGCAAGACACAGGCACCCCAAAGTTTAGGGCTGCTCTGTTGACAAGAACCTCCACTTCGTTACACCTTAAATATCCCAGGAAAGAGAAAAATGGATAAAGAAGTTGTGGTCCTTATGTACAATGGAATATCACTCAGCCATGAAATCAACGTCATAAGGCTAGTAGCAGCATGATGAGTGGATTTAGGTACGACGATTCTAAGTGAAATAAGTCACAAAGAAAAAGACACTTGTCATAAGATATCACTTATAGAGGGAATGTAAAAACCGCTACCCTTGAACTGAATTACAAAACAGAATAGAGTCACACGTTTAGAAAACACACTATGGCTGCTTAACGGGAAAGGTGAGGTGGGGTGATGCATAAAACAAGGGTTTCAAATTAGCCCAGATAACGTTCCATAAACCCAATATGTAATAGACAAGACCTACTCCTTGCTCAATGAATTGGACTCAACAACCCCTATTCACCGCCCAAGAATATATCTGACTAGTAAGAATCTTGAAACCTATGCATTGATATCTCTCTGTAAGTGAGTCAAGTGGGTGTAAAGCGGCAGAAACACAGCAGTGAAAAGCTGTTAACCCCATTATAAATATCAATTTCTCTTAAAAACCCGTGAAACAAAGACAGTGAAAGAGAGATAAATTCTTACAAAGTTCGCTCAGGGGCTGTGATGCCACCTGGATTGACCATATCTAGACCCACAGCTGATTGAGACATAAGGGTGGACACTCTTGGGGCTGAGAGGTTTGGTGAGGTTGGGTGAGCAAACGCAGACCCTTTAAAGTAATACTGCGTGGTACCCATCCCATGGGTCCCAAATCTCCAGGTTCATGGGCATCTTCCTACATCGAAAACATGCATGAGAAACCCAGAAGATGGTACACCGTGTGATCGGGAAAGGTTTCTAAAACGCACCTCATTTCTCATCTCCCTGTGCTCGGGTTCGCCATTCCAGCCGCTTTACTAGCAATCTCCCTCCTTGGAGAATCAGCACCTTTAACCTCCTGTTCCGTACAGGTTGCAATTTGTCCTGAGGATGAACGGGAAGAGGGGGAAGCAATGAGAGACTAGCTCTAGGTGTTGGGACAGGCACAGCTCACTCTATTTTCCCATCAGGAAGAAGAATTAACCACAGGCTCAGCCTGCCGCCTGGGACGAGAATAGGGCCTGAAGCAATCCTGCGCTTTTGCGGCCAGCTCCCAAGAAAGCGAGTTGAAAAATGGAGCTCAGGGGCACTGCAATTCACAAACCTGCAGACTTATAAATGATGACTCTCGTCCACAAATATATTGAGGGAAGGCAACGAAGAGGATTTGAAACCAAGGCAGAATTGCAGGAAACAGATTTCAGGAGGGAGATTCGAATCGCCTTTAAAGCACAGGAAAAGCGGCAAAACCTCGACAATGATGCCCTTGGCCAAAAAGGGCGTATGCGTTTTTTCCTGAATATATTCAGGAAAAAACGCATACGCCCTTTTTGGCCAACCAAGCAACCTGGAAAGGCAAATCAGTGCTACAAAGAAGTCTCGCTTCCCATCGGTCAAAAGGGCCATGCTGAATAAAGTGTCAAAACCAGAAATGCAGGACAGGCCATGGAGAAACGGGAGACTGGCTACGCTGATGGGCGGGATGTAAATTGCCAACAGCCACTCTGGAGAAGTGCACGGTGTGTCCTGAAACATCTAAAAAACTCAGCTTAGGGAGCATAGGGCACTTCCACTCATGGGCGTATAAATTGGGAAAACTAAAAATCAGCAAGACACAGGCACCCCAAAGTTTAGGGCTGCTCTGTTGACAAGAACCTCCACTTCGTTACACCTTAAATATCCCAGGAAAGAGAAAAATGGATAAAGAAGTTGTGGTCCTTATGTACAATGGAATATCACTCAGCCATGAAATCAACGTCATAAGGCTAGTAGCAGCATGATGAGTGGATTTAGGTACGACGATTCTAAGTGAAATAAGTCACAAAGAAAAAGACACTTGTCATAAGATATCACTTATAGAGGGAATGTAAAAACCGCTACCCTTGAACTGAATTACAAAACAGAATAGAGTCACACGTTTAGAAAACACAGTATGGCTGCTTAACGGGAAAGGTGAGGTGGGGTGATGCATAAAACAAGGGTTTCAAATTAGCCCAGATACCGTTCCATAAACCCAATATGTAATAGACAAGACCTACTCCTTGCTCAATGAATTGGACTCAACAACCCCTATTCACCGCCCAAGAATATATCTGACTAGTAAGAATCTTGAAACCTATGCATTGATATCTCTCTGTAAGTGAGTCAAGTGGGTGTAAAGCGGCAGAAACACAGCAGTGAAAAGCTGTTAACCCCATTATAAAAATCAATTTCTTTTAAAAACCCGTGAAACAAAGACAGTGAAAGAGAGATAAATTCTTACAAAGTTCGCTCAGGGGCTGTGATGCCACCTGGATTGACCATATCTAGACCCACAGCTGATTGAGACATAAGGGTGGACACTCTTGGGGCTGAGAGGTTTGGTGAGGTTGGGTGAGCAAACGCAGACCCTTTAAAGTAATACTGCGTGGTACCCATCCCATGGGTCCCAAATCTCCAGGTTCATGGGCATCTTCCTACATCGAAAACATGCATGAGAAACCCAGAAGATGGTACACCGTGTGATCGGGAAAGGTTTCTAAAACGCACCTCATTTCTCATCTCCTTGTGCTCGGGTTCGCCATTCCAGCCGCTTTACTAGCAATCTCCCTCCTTGGAGAATCAGCACCTTTAACCTCCTGTTCCGTACAGGTTGCAATTTGTCCTGAGGATGAACGGGAAGAGGGGGAATCAATGAGAGACTAGCTCTAGGTGTTGGGACAGGCACAGGTCACTCTATTTTCCCATCAGGAAGAAGAATTAACCACAGGCTCAGCCTGCCGCCTGGGACGAGAATAGGGCCTGAAGCAATCCTGCGCTTTTGCGGCCAGCTCCCAAGAAAGCGAGTTGAAAAATGGAGCTCAGGGGCACTGCAATTCACAAACCTGCAGACTTATAAATGATGACTCTCGTCCACAAATATATTGAGGGAAGGCAACGAAGAGGATTTGAAAGCAAGGCAGAATTGCAGGAAACAGATTTCAGGAGGGAGATTCGAATCGCCTTTAAAGCACAGGAAAAGCGGCAAAACCTCGACAATGATGCCCTTGGCCAAAAAGGGCGTATGCGTTTTTTCCTGAATATATTCAGGAAAAAACGCATACGCCCTTTTTGGCCAACCAAGCAACCTGGAAAGGCAAATCAGCGCTACAAAGAAGTCTCGCTTCCCATCGGTCAAAAGGGCCATGCTGAATAAAGTGTCAAAACCAGAAATGCAGGACAGGCCATGGAGAAACGGGAGCCTGGCTACGCTGATGGGCGGGATGTAAATTGCCAACAGCCACTCTGGAGAAGTGCACGGTGTGTCCTGAAACATCTAAAAAACTCAGCTTAGGGAGCATAGGGCACTTCCACTCATGGGCGTATAAATTGGGAAAACTAAAAATCAGCAAGACACAGGCACCCCAAAGTTTAGGGCTGCTCTGTTGACAAGAACCTCCACTTCGTTACACCTTAAATATCCCAGGAAAGAGAAAAATGGATAAAGAAGTTGTGGTCCTTATGTACAATGGAATATCACTCAGCCATGAAATCAACGTCATAAGGCTAGTAGCAGCATGATGAGTGGATTTAGGTACGACGATTCTAAGTGAAATAAGTCACAAAGAAAAAGACACTTGTCATAAGATATCACTTATAGAGGGAATGTAAAAACCACTACCCTTGAACTGAATTACAAAACAGAATAGAGTCACACGTTTAGAAAACACACTATGGCTGCTTAACGGGAAAGGTGAGGTGGGGTGATGCATAAAACAAGGGTTTCAAATTAGCCCAGATACCGTTCCATAAACCCAATATGTAATAGACAAGACCTACTCCTTGCTCAATGAATTGGACTCAACAACCCCTATTCACCGCCCAAGAATATATCTGACTAGTAAGAATCTTGAAACCTATGCATTGATATCTCTCTGTAAGTGAGTCAAGTGGGTGTAAAGCGGCAGAAACACAGCAGTGAAAAGCTGTTAACCCCATTATAAAAATCAATTTCTTTTAAAAACCCGTGAAACAAAGACAGTGAAAGAGAGATAAATTCTTACAAAGTTCGCTCAGGGGCTGTGATGCCACCTGGATTGACCATATCTAGACCCACAGCTGATTGAGACATAAGGGTGGACACTCTTGGGGCTGAGAGGTTTGGTGAGGTTGGGTGAGCAAACGCAGACCCTTTAAAGTAATACTGCGTGGTACCCATCCCATGGGTCCCAAATCTCCAGGTTCATGGGCATCTTCCTACATCGAAAACATGCATGAGAAACCCAGAAGATGGTACACCGTGTGATCGGGAAAGGTTTCTAAAACGCACCTCATTTCTCATCTCCTTGTGCTCGGGTTCGCCATTCCAGCCGCTTTACTAGCAATCTCCCTCCTTGGAGAATCAGCACCTTTAACCTCCTGTTCCGTACAGGTTGCAATTTGTCCTGAGGATGAACGGGAAGAGGGGGAAGCAATGAGAGACTAGCTCTAGGTGTTGGGACAGGCACAGGTCACTCTATTTTCCCATCAGGAAGAAGAATTAACCACAGGCTCAGCCTGCCGCCTGGGACGAGAATAGGGCCTGAAGCAATCCTGCGCTTTTGCGGCCAGCTCCCAAGAAAGCGAGTTGAAAAATGGAGCTCAGGGGCACTGCAATTCACAAACCTGCAGACTTATAAATGATGACTCTCGTCCACAAATATATTGAGGGAAGGCAACGAAGAGGATTTGAAAGCAAGGCAGAATTGCAGGAAACAGATTTCAGGAGGGAGATTCGAATCGCCTTTAAAGCACAGGAAAAGCGGCAAAACCTCGACAATGATGCCCTTGGCCAAAAAGGGCGTATGCGTTTTTTCCTGAATATATTCAGGAAAAAACGCATACGCCCTTTTTGGCCAACCAAGCAACCTGGAAAGGCAAATCAGCGCTACAAAGAAGTCTCGCTTCCCATCGGTCAAAAGGGCCATGCTGAATAAAGTGTCAAAACCAGAAATGCAGGACAGGCCATGGAGAAACGGGAGCCTGGCTACGCTGATGGGCGGGATGTAAATTGCCAACAGCCACTCTGGAGAAGTGCACGGTGTGTCCTGAAACATCTAAAAAACTCAGCTTAGGGAGCATAGGGCACTTCCACTCATGGGCGTATAAATTGGGAAAACTAAAAATCAGCAAGACAGAGGCACCCCAAAGTTTAGGGCTGCTCTGTTGACAAGAAACTCCACTTCGTTACACCTTAAATATCCCAGGAAAGAGAAAAATGGATAAAGAAGTTGTGGTCCTTATGTACAATGGAATATCACTCAGCCATGAAATCAACGTCATAAGGCTAGTAGCAGCATGATGAGTGGATTTAGGTACGACGATTCTAAGTGAAATAAGTCACAAAGAAAAAGACACTTGTCATAAGATATCACTTATAGAGGGAATGTAAAAACCGCTACCCTTGAACTGAATTACAAAACAGAATAGAGTCACACGTTTAGAAAACACACTATGGCTGCTTAACGGGAAAGGTGAGGTGGGGTGATGCATAAAACAAGGGTTTCAAATTAGCCCAGATACCGTTCCATAAACCCAATTTGTAATAGACAAGACCTACTCCTTGCTCAATGAATTGGACTCAACACCCCCTATTCACCGCCCAAGAATATATCTGACTACTAAGAATCTTGAAACCTATGCATTGATATCTCTCTGTAAGTGAGTCTAGTGGGTGTAAAGCGGCAATATCACAGCAGTGAAAAGCAGGTAAACCCCATTATAAAAATCAATTACTTTTAAAAACCCGTGAAACAAAGACAGTGAAAGAGAGAGAAATTCTTACAAAATTCGTTCAGAGGCTGTGATGCCACCTGGACTGACCATATCTAGACCCACAGTTTATTGAGACATAAGGGTGGACACTCTTGGGGCTGAGAGGTTTGGTGAGGTTGGGTGAGCAAACGCAGACCCTTTAAAGTAATACTGCGTGGTACCCATCCCATGGGTCCCAAATCTCCAGGTTCAAGGGCATCTTCCTACATCGAAAACATGCATGAGAAACCCAGAAGATGGTACACCGTGTGATCGGGAAAGGTTTCTAAAACGCACCTCATTTCTCATCTCCTTGTGCTCGGGTTCGCCATTCCAGCCGCTTTACTAGCAATCTCCCTCCTTGGAGAATCAGCACCTTTAACCTCCTGTTCCGTACAGGTTGCAATTTGTCCTGAGGATGAACGGGAAGAGGGGGAAGCAATGAGAGACTAGCTCTAGGTTTTGGGACAGGCAGAGGTCACTCTATTTTCCCATCAGGAAGAAGAATTAACCACAGGCTCAGCCTGCCGCCTGGGACGAGAATAGGGCCTGAAGCAATCCTGCGCTTTTGCGGCCAGCTCCCAAGAAAGCGAGTTGAAAAATGGAGCTCAGGGGCACTGCAATTCACAAACCTGCAGACTTAGAAATGATGACTGCCGTCCACAAATATATTGAGGGAAGGCAACGAAGAGGATTTGAAAGCAAGGCAGAATTGCAGGAAACAGATTTCAGGAGGGAGATTCGAATCGCCTTTAAAGCACAGGAAAAGCGGCAAAACCTCGACACTGATGCCCTTGGCCAAAAAGGGCGTATGCGTTTTTTCCTGAATATATTCAGGAAAAAACGCATACGCCCTTTTTGGCCAACCAAGCAACCTGGAAAGGCAAATCAGCGCTACAAAGAAGTCTCGCTTCCCATCGGTCAAAAGGGCCATGCTGAATAAAGTGTCAAAACCAGAAATGCAGGACAGGCCATGGAGAAACGGGAGCCTGGCTACGCTGATGGGCGGGATGTAAATTGCCAACAGCCACTTTGGAAAAGTGCACGGTGTGTCCTAAAACATCTAAAAAACTCAGTTTAGGGAGCATAGGGCACTTCCACTCATGGGCGTATAAATTGGGAAAACTAAAAATCAGCAAGACACAGGCACCCCAAAGTTTAGGGCTGCTCTGTTGACAAGTACCTCCACTTCGTTACACCTTAAATATCCCTGGAAAGAGAAAAATGGATAAAGAAGTTGTGGTCCTTATGTACAATGGAATATCACTCAGCCATGAAATCAACGTCATAAGGCTAGTAGCAGCATGATGAGTGGATTTAGGTACGACGATTCTAAGTGAAATAAGTCACACAGAAAAAGACACTTATCATAAGATATCACTTATAGAGGGAATGTAAAAACCGCTACCCTTGAACTGAATTACAAAACAGAATAGAGTCACACGTTTAGAAAACACACTATGGCTGCTTAACGGGAAAGGTAAGGTGGGGTGATGCATAAAACAAGGGTTTCAAATTATCTCAGATACCGTTCCACAAACCCAATATGTAATAGACAAGCCCTACTCCTTGCTCAATGAATTGGACTCAACACCCCCTATTCACCGCCCAAGAATATATCTGACTACTAAGAATCTTGAAACCTATGCATTGATATCTCTCTGTAAGTGAGTCAAGTGGGTGTAAAGCGGCAATATCACAGCAGTGAAAAGCAGGTAAACCCCATTATAAAAATCAATTACTTTTAAAAACCCGTGAAACAAAGACAGTGAAAGAGAGAGAAATTCTTACAAAATTCGTTCAGAGGCTGTGATGCCACCTGGACTGACCATATCTAGACCCACAGTTTATTGAGACATAAGGGTGGACACTCTTGGGGCTGAGAGGTTTGGTGAGGTTGGGTGAGCAAACGCAGACCCTTTAAAGTAATACTGCGTGGTACCCATCCCATGGGTCCCAAATCTCCAGGTTCAAGGGCATCTTCCTACATCGAAAACATGCATGAGAAACCCAGAAGATGGTACACCGTGTGATCGGGAAAGGTTTCTAAAACGCACCTCATTTCTCATCTCCTTGTGCTCGGGTTCGCCATTCCAGCCGCTTTACTAGCAATCTCCCTCCTTGGAGAATCAGCACCTTTAACCTCCTGTTCCGTACAGGTTGCAATTTGTCCTGAGGATGAACGGGAAGAGGGGGAAGCAATGAGAGACTAGCTCTAGGTTTTGGGACAGGCAGAGGTCACTCTATTTTCCCATCAGGAAGAAGAATTAACCACAGGCTCAGCCTGCCGCCTGGGACGAGAATAGGGCCTGAAGCAATCCTGCGCTTTTGCGGCCAGCTCCCAAGAAAGCGAGTTGAAAAATGGAGCTCAGGGGCACTGCAATTCACAAACCTGCAGACTTAGAAATGATGACTGCCGTCCACAAATATATTGAGGGAAGGCAACGAAGAGGATTTGAAAGCAAGGCAGAATTGCAGGAAACAGATTTCAGGAGGGAGATTCGAATCGCCTTTAAAGCACAGGAAAAGCGGCAAAACCTCGACAATGATGCCCTTGGCCAAAAAGGGCGTATGCGTTTTTTCCTGAATATATTCAGGAAAAAACGCATACGCCCTTTTTGGCCAACCAAGCAACCTGGAAAGGCAAATCAGCGCTACAAAGAAGTCTCGCTTCCCATCGCTTAAAAGGGCCATGCTGAATAAAGTGTCAAAACCAGAAATGCAGGACAGGCCATGGAGAAACGGGAGCCTGGCTACGCTGATGGGCGGGATGTAAATTGCCAACAGCCACTCTGGAGAAGTGCACGGTGTGTCCTGAAACATCGAAAAAACTCAGCTTAGGGAGCATAGGGCACTTCCACTCATGGGCGTATAAATTGGTAAAACTAAAAATCAGCAAGACACAGGCACCCCAAAGTTTAGGGCTGCTCTGTTGACAAGAACCTCCACTTCGTTACACCTTAAATATCCCAGGAAAGAGAAAAATGGTTAAAGAAGTTGTGGTCCTTATGTACAATGGAATATCACTCAGCCATGAAATCAACGTCATAAGGCTAGTAGCAGCATGATGAGTGGATTTAGGTACGACGATTCTAAGTGAAATAAGTCACACAGAAAAAGACACTTATCATAAGATATCACTTATAGAGGGAATGTAAAAACCGCTACCCTTGAACTGAATTACAACACAGAATAGAGTCACACGTTTAGAAAACACACTATGGCTGCTTAACGGGAAAGGTGAGGTGGGGTGATGCATAAAACAAGGGTTTCAAATTATCTCAGATACCGTTCCACAAACCCAATATGTAATAGACAAGCCCGACTCCTTGCTCAATGAATTGGACTCAACACCCCCTATTCACCGCCCAAGAATATATCTGACTACTAAGAATCTTGAAACCTATGCATTGATATCTCTCTGTAAGTGAGTCAAGTGGGTGTAAAGCGGCAAAATCACAGCAGTGAAAAGCAGGTAAACCCCATTATAAAAATCAATTACTTTTAAAAACCCGTGAAACAAAGACAGTGAAAGAGAGAGAAATTCTTACAAAATTCGTTCAGGGGCTGTGATGCCACCTGGATTGACCATATCTAGACCCACAGCTGATTGAGACATAAGGGTGGACACTCTTGGGGCTGAGAGGTTTGGTGAGGTTGGGTGAGCAAACGCAGACCCTTTAAAGTAATACTGCGTGGTACCCATCCCATGGGTCCCAAATCTCCAGGTTCAAGGGCATCTTCCTACATCGAAAACATGCATGAGAAACCCAGAAGATGGTACACCGTGTGATCGGGAGAGGTTTCTAAAACGCACCTCATTTCTCATCTCCTTGTTCTCGGGTTCGCCATTCCAGCCGCTTTACTAGCAATCTCCCTCCTTGGAGAATCAGCACCTTTAACCTCCTTTTCCGTACAGGTTGCAATTTGTCCTGAGGATGAACGGGAAGAGGGGGAAGCAATGAGAGACTAGCTCTAGGTGTTGGGACAGGCACAGGTCACTCTATTTTCCCATCAGGAAGAAGAATTAACCACAGGCTCAGCCTGCCGCCTGGGACGAGAATAGGGCCTGAAGCAATCCTGCGCTTTTGCGGCCAGCTCCCAAGAAAGCGAGTTGAAAAATGGAGCTCAGGGGCACTGCAATTCACAAACCTGCAGACTTATAAATGATGACTCTCGTCCACAAATATATTGAGGGAAGGCAACGAAGAGGATTTGAAACCAAGGCAGAATTGCAGGAAACAAATTTCAGGAGGGAGATTCGAATCGCCTTTAAAGCACAGGAAAAGCGGCAAAACCTCGACAATGATGCCCTTGGCCAAAAAGGGCGTATGCGTTTTTTCCTGAATATATTTAGGAAAAAACGCATACGCCCTTTTTGGCCAACCAAGCAACCTGGAAAGGCAAATCAGCGCTACAAAGAAGTCTCGCTTCCCATCGGTCAAAAGGGCCATGCTGAATAAAGTGTCAAAACCAGAAATGCAGGACAGGCCATGGAGAAACGGGAGCCTGGCTACGCTGATGGGCGGGATGTAAATTGCCAACAGCCACTCTGGAGAAGTGCACGGTGTGTCCTGAAACATCTAAAAAACTCAGCTTAGGGAGCATAGGGCACTTCCACTCATGGGCGTATAAATTGGGAAAACTAAAAATCAGCAAGACACAGGCACCCCAAAGTTTAGGGCTGCTCTGTTGACAAGAACCTCCACTTCGTTACACCTTAAATATCCCAGGAAAGAGAAAAATGGATAAAGAAGTTGTGGTCCTTATGTACAATGGAATATCACTCAGCCATGAAATCAACGTCATAAGGCTAGTAGCAGCATGATGAGTGGATTTAGGTACGACGATTCTAAGTGAAATAAGTCACAAAGAAAAAGACACTTGTCATAAGATATCACTTATAGAGGGAATGTAAAAACCGCTACCCTTGAACTGAATTACAAAACAGAATAGAGTCACACGTTTAGAAAACACACTATGGCTGCTTAACGGGAAAGGTGAGGTGGGGTGATGCATAAAACAAGGGTTTCAAATTAGCCCAGATAACGTTCCATAAACCCAATATGTAATAGACAAGACCTACTCCTTGCTCAATGAATTGGACTCAACAACCCCTATTCACCGCCCAAGAATATATCTGACTAGTAAGAATCTTGAAACCTATGCATTGATATCTCTCTGTAAGTGAGTCAAGTGGGTGTAAAGCGGCAGAAACACAGCAGTGAAAAGCTGTTAACCCCATTATAAATATCAATTTCTCTTAAAAACCCGTGAAACAAAGACAGTGAAAGAGAGATAAATTCTTACAAAGTTCGCTCAGGGGCTGTGATGCCACCTGGATTGACCATATCTAGACCCACAGCTGATTGAGACATAAGGGTGGACACTCTTGGGGCTGAGAGGTTTGGTGAGGTTGGGTGAGCAAACGCAGACCCTTTAAAGTAATACTGCGTGGTACCCATCCCATGGGTCCCAAATCTCCAGGTTCAAGGGCATCTTCCTACATCGAAAACATGCATGAGAAACCCAGAAGATGGTACACCGTGTGATCGGGAGAGGTTTCTAAAACGCACCTCATTTCTCATCTCCTTGTTCTCGGGTTCGCCATTCCAGCCGCTTTACTAGCAATCTCCCTCCTTGGAGAATCAGCACCTTTAACCTCCTTTTCCGTACAGGTTGCAATTTGTCCTGAGGATGAACGGGAAGAGGGGGAAGCAATGAGAGACTAGCTCTAGGTGTTGGGACAGGCACAGGTCACTCTATTTTCCCATCAGGAAGAAGAATTAACCACAGGCTCAGCCTGCCGCCTGGGACGAGAATAGGGCCTGAAGCAATCCTGCGCTTTTGCGGCCAGCTCCCAAGAAAGCGAGTTGAAAAATGGAGCTCAGGGGCACTGCAATTCACAAACCTGCAGACTTATAAATGATGACTCTCGTCCACAAATATATTGAGGGAAGGCAACGAAGAGGATTTGAAACCAAGGCAGAATTGCAGGAAACAGATTTCAGGAGGGAGATTCGAATCGCCTTTAAAGCACAGGAAAAGCGGCAAAACCTCGACAATGATGCCCTTGGCCAAAAAGGGCGTATGCGTTTTTTCCTGAATATATTCAGGAAAAAACGCATACGCCCTTTTTGGCCAACCAAGCAACCTGGAAAGGCAAATCAGCGCTACAAAGAAGTCTCGCTTTTCATCGGTCAAAAGGGCCATCCTGAATAAAGTGTCAAAACCAGAAATGCAGGACAGGCCATGGAGAAACGGGAGCCTGGCTACGCTGATGGGCGGGATGTAAATTGCCAACAGCCACTCTGGAGAAGTGCACGGTGTGTCCTGAAACATCTAAAAAACTCAGCTTAGGGAGCATAGGGCACTTCCACTCATGGGCGTATAAATTGGGAAAACTAAAAATCAGCAAGACACAGGCACCCCAAAGTTTAGGGCTGCTCTGTTGACAAGAACCTCCACTTCGTTACACCTTAAATATCCCAGGAAAGAGAAAAATGGATAAAGAAGTTGTGGTCCTTATGTACAATGGAATATCACTCAGCCATGAAATCAACGTCATAAGGCTAGTAGCAGCATGATGAGTGGATTTAGGTACGACGATTCTAAGTGAAATAAGTCACAAAGAAAAAGACACTTGTCATAAGATATCACTTATAGAGGGAATGTAAAAACCGCTACCCTTGAACTGAATTACAAAACAGAATAGAGTCACACGTTTAGAAAACACACTATGGCTGCTTAACGGGAAAGGTGAGGTGGGGTGATGCATAAAACAAGGGTTTCAAATTAGCCCAGATAACGTTCCATAAACCCAATATGTAATAGACAAGACCTACTCCTTGCTCAATGAATTGGACTCAACAACCCCTATTCACCGCCCAAGAATATATCTGACTAGTAAGAATCTTGAAACCTATGCATTGATATCTCTCTGTAAGTGAGTCAAGTGGGTGTAAAGCGGCAGAAACACAGCAGTGAAAAGCTGTTAAACCCATTATAAATATCAATTTCTTTTAAAACCCCGTGAAACAAAGACAGTGAAAGAGAGATAAATTCTTACAAAGTTCGCTCAGGGGCTGTGATGCCACCTGGATTGACCATATCTAGACCCACAGCTGATTGAGACATAAGGGTGGACACTCTTGGGGCTGTGAGGTTTGGTGAGGTTGGGTGAGCAAACGCAGACCCTTTAAAGTAATACTGCGTGGTACCCATCCCATGGGTCCCAAATCTCCAGGTTCATGGGCATCTTCCTACATCGAAAACATGCATGAGAAACCCAGAAGATGGTACACCGTGTGATCGGGAAAGGTTTCTAAAACGCACCTCATTTCTCATCTCCTTGTGCTCGGGTTCGCCATTCCAGCCGCTTTACTAGCAATCTCCCTCCTTGGAGAATCAGCACCTTTAACCTCCTGTTCCGTACAGGTTGCAATTTGTCCTGAGGATGAACGGGAAGAGGGGGAAGCAATGAGAGACTAGCTCTAGGTGTTGGGACAGGCACAGGTCACTCTATTTTCCCATCAGGAAGAAGAATTAACCACAGACTCAGCCTGCCGCCTGGGACGAGAATAGGGCCTGAAGCAATCCTGCGCTTTTGCGGCCAGCTCCCAAGAAAGCGAGTTGAAAAATGGAGCTCAGGGGCACTGCAATTCACAAACCTGCAGACTTATAAATGATGACTCTCGTCCACAAATATATTGAGGGAAGGCAACGAAGAGGATTTGAAAGCAAGGCAGAATTGCAGGAAACAGATTTCAGGAGGGAGATTCGAATCGCCTTTAAAGCACAGGAAAAGCGGCAAAACCTCGACAATGATGCCCTTGGCCAAAAAGGGCGTATGCGTTTTTTCCTGAATATATTCAGGAAAAAACGCATACGCCCTTTTTGGCCAACCAAGCAACCTGGAAAGGCAAATCAGCGCTACAAAGAAGTCTCGCTTCCCATCGGTCAAAAGGGCCATGCTGAATAAAGTGTCAAAACCAGAAATGCAGGACAGGCCATGGAGAAACGGGAGCCTGGCTACGCTGATGGGCGGGATGTAAATTGCCAACAGCCACTTTGGAAAAGTGCACGGTGTGTCCTAAAACATCTAAAAAACTCAGCTTAGGGAGCATAGGGCACTTCCACTCATGGGCGTATAAATTGGGAAAACTAAAAATCAGCAAGACACAGGCACCCCAAAGTTTAGGGCTGCTCTGTTGACAAGTACCTCCACTTCGTTACACCTTAAATATCCCTGGAAAGAGAAAAATGGATAAAGAAGTTGTGGTCCTTATGTACAATGGAATATCACTCAGCCATGAAATCAACGTCATAAGGCTAGTAGCAGCATGATGAGTGGATTTAGGTACGACGATTCTAAGTGAAATAAGTCACACAGAAAAAGACACTTATCATAAGATATCACTTATAGAGGGAATGTAAAAACCGCTACCCTTGAACTGAATTACAACACAGAATAGAGTCACACGTTTAGAAAACACACTATGGCTGCTTAACGGGAAAGGTGAGGTGGGGTGATGCATAAAACAAGGGTTTCAAATTATCTCAGATACCGTTCCACAAACCCAATATGTAATAGACAAGCCCGACTCCTTGCTCAATGAATTGGACTCAACACCCCCTATTCACCGCCCAAGAATATATCTGACTACTAAGAATCTTGAAACCTATGCATTGATATCTCTCTGTAAGTGAGTCAAGTGGGTTTAAAGCGGCAATATCACAGCAGTGAAAAGCAGGTAAACCCCATTGTAAAAATCAATTACTTTTAAAAACCCGTGAAACAAAGACAGTGAAAGAGAGAGAAATTCTTAGAAAATTCGTTCAGGGGCTGTGATGCCACCTGGATTGACCATATCTAGACCCACAGCTGATTGAGACATAAGGGTGGACACTCTTGGGGCTGAGAGGTTTGGTGAGGTTGGGTGAGCAAACGCAGACCCTTTAAAGTAATACTGCGTGGTACCCATCCCATGGGTCCCAAATCTCCAGGTTCAAGGGCATCTTCCTACATCGAAAACATGCATGAGAAACCCAGAAGATGGTACACCGTGTGATCGGGAAAGGTTTCTAAAACGCACCTCATTTCTCATCTCCTTGTGCTCGGGTTCGCCATTCCAGCCGCTTTACTAGCAATCTCCCTCCTTGGAGAATCAGCACCTTTAACCTCCTGTTCCGTACAGGTTGCAATTTGTCCTGAGGATGAACGGGAAGAGGGGGAACCAATGAGAGACTAGCTCTAGGTGTTGGGACAGGCACACGTCACTCTATTTTCCCATCAGGAAGAAGAATTAACCACAGGCTCAGCCTGCCGCCTGGGACCAGAATAGGGCCTGAAGCAATCCTGCGCTTTTGCGGCCAGCTCCCAAGAAAGCGAGTTGAAAAATGGAGCTCAGGGGCACTGCAATTCACAAACCTGCAGACTTAGAAATGATGACTCTCTTCCACAAATATATTGAGGGAAGGCAACGAAGAGGATTTGAAAGCAAGGCAGAATTGCAGGAAACAGATTTCAGGAGGGAGATTCGAATCGCCTTTAAAGCACAGGAAAAGCGGCAAAACCTCGACAATGATGCCCTTGGCCAAAAAGGGCGTATGCATTTTTTTTTGAATATATTCAGGAAAAAACGCATACGCCCTTTTTGGCCAACCAAGCAACCTGGAAAGGCAAATCAGCGCTACAAAGAAGTCTCGCTTCCCATCGGTCAAAAGGGCCATGCTGAATAAAGTGTCAAAACCAGAAATGCAGGACAGGCCATGGAGAAACGGGAGCCTTGCTACGCTGATGGGCGGGATGTAAATTGCCAACAGCCACTCTGGAGAAGTGCACGGTGTGTCCTGAAACATCTAAAAAACTCAGCTTAGACAGCATAGGGCACTTCCACTCATGGGCGTATAAATTGGGAAAACTAAAAATCAGCAAGACACAGGCAACCCAAAGTTTAGGGCTGCTCTGTTGACAAGAACCTCCACTTCGTTACACCTTAAATATCCCAGGAAAGAGAAAAATGGATAAAGAAGTTGTGGTCCTTATGTACAATGGAATATCACTCAGCCATGAAATCAACGTCATAAGGCTAGTAGCAGCATGATGAGTGGATTTAGGTATGACGATTCTAAGTGAAATAAGTCACACAGAAAAAGACACTTATCATAAGATATCACTTATAGAGGGAATGTAAAAACCGCTACCCTTGAACTGAATTACAACACAGAATAGAGTCACACGTTTAGAAAACACACTATGGCTGCTTAACGGGAAAGGTGAGGTGGGGTGATGCATAAAACAAGGGTTTCAAATTATCTCAGATACCGTTCCATAAACCCAATATGTAATAGACAAGACCTACTCCTTGCTCAATGAATTGGACTCAACACCCCCTATTCACCGCCCAAGAATATATATGACTAGTAAGAATCTTAAAACCTATGCATTGATATCTCTCTATAAGTGAGTCAAGTGGGTGTAAAGCGGCAAAATCACAGCAGTGAAAAGCAGGTAAACCCCATTATAAAAATCAATTACTTTTAAAAACCCGTGAAACAAAGACAGTGAAAGAGAGAGAAATTCTTACAAAATTCGTTCAGGGGCTGTGATGCCACCTGGATTGACCATATCTAGACCCACAGCTGATTGAGACATAAGGGTGGACACTCTTGGGGCTGAGAGGTTTGGTGAGGTTGGGTGAGCAAACGCAGACCCTTTAAAGTAATACTGCGTTGTACCCATTCCATGGGTCCCAAATCTCCAGGTTCAAGGGCATCTTCCTACATCGAAAACATGCATGAGAAACCCAGAAGATGGTACACCGTATGATCGGGAAAGGTTTCTAAAACGCACCTCATATCTCATTTCCTTGTGCTCGGGTTCGCCATTCCAGCCGCTTTACTTGCAATCTCCCTCCTTGGAGAATCAGCACCTTTAACCTCCTGTTCCGTACAGGTTGCAATTTGTCCTGAGGATGAACGGGAAGAGGGGGAACCAATGAGAGACTAGCTCTAGGTGTTGGGACAGGCACAGGTCACTCTATTTTCCCATCAGGAAGAAGAATTAACCACAGGCTCAGCCTGCCGCCCGGGACCAGAATAGGGCCTGAAGCAATCCTGCGCTTTTGCGGCCAGCTCCCAAGAAAGCGAGTTGAAAAATGGAGCTCAGGGGCACTGCAATTCACAAACCTGCAGACTTATAAATGATGACTCTCGTCCACAAATATATTGAGGGAAGGCAACGAAGAGGATTTGAAAGCAAGGGAGAATTGCAGGAAACAGTTTTCAGGAGGGAGATTCGAATCGCATTTAAAGCACAGGAAAAGCGACAAAACCTCGACAATGATGCCCTTGGCCAAAAAAGGCGTATGCGTTTTTTCCTGAATATATTCAGGAAAAAACGCATACGCCCTTTTTGGCCAACCAAGCAACCTGGAAAGGCAAATCAGCGCTACAAAGAAGTCTCGCTTCCCATTGGTCAAAAGGGCCATGCTGAATAAAGTGTCAAAACCAGAAATGCAGGACAGGCCATGGAGAAATGGGAGCCTTGCTACGCTGATGGGCGGGATGTAAATTGCCAACAGCCACTCTGGAGAAGTGCACGGTGTGTCCTGAAACATCTAAAAAACTCAGCTTAGACAGCATAGGGCACTTCCACTCATGGGCGTATAAATTGGGAAAACTAAAAATCAGCAAGACACAGGCACCCCAAAGTTTAGGGCTGCTCTGTTGACAAGAACCTCCACTTCGTTACACCTTAAATATCCCAGGAAAGAGAAAAATGGATAAAGAAGTTGTGGTCCTTATGTACAATGGAATATCACTCAGCCATGAAATCAACGTCATAAGGCTAGTAGCAGCATGATGAGTGGATTTAGGTATGACGATTCTAAGTGAAATAAGTCACACAGAAAAAGACACTTATCATAAGATATCACTTATAGAGGGAATGTAAAAACCGCTACCCTTGAACTGAATTACAACACAGAATAGAGTCACACGTTTAGAAAACACACTATGGCTGCTTAACGGGAAAGGTGAGGTGGGGTGATGCATAAAACAAGGGTTTCAAATTATCTCAGATACCGTTCCATAAACCCAATATGTAATAGACAAGACCTACTCCTTGCTCAATGAATTGGACTCAACACCCCCTATTCACCGCCCAAGAATATATATGACTAGTAAGAATCTTAAAACCTATGCATTGATATCTCTCTATAAGTGAGTCAAGTGGGTGTAAAGCGGCAAAATCACAGCAGTGAAAAGCAGGTAAACCCCATTATAAAAATCAATTACTTTTACAAACCCGTGAAACAAAGACAGTGAAAGAGAGAGAAATTCTTACAAAATTCGTTCAGGGGCTGTGATGCCACCTAGATTGACCATATATAGACCCACAGCTGATTGAGACATAAGGGTGGACACTCTTGGGGCTGAGAGGTTTGGTGAGGTTGGGTGAGCAAACGCAGACCCTTTAAAGTAATACTGCGTGGTACCCATCCCATGGGTCCCAAATCTCCAGGTTCAAGGGCATCTTCCTACATCGAAAACATGCATAAGAAACCCAGAAGATGGTACACCGTGTGATCAGGAGAGGTTTCTAAAACGCACCTCATTTCTCATCTCCTTGTGCTCGGGTTCGCCATTCCAGCCGCTTTACTAGCAATCTCCCTCCTTGGAGAATCAGCACCTTTAACCTCCTGTTCCGTACAGGTTGCAATTTGTCCTGAGGATGAACGGGAAGAGGGGGAAGCAATGAGAGACTAGCTCTAGGTGTTGGGACAGGCACAGGTCACTCTATTTTCCCATCAGGAAGAAGAATTAACCACAGGCTCAGTCTGCCGCCCGGGACCAGAATAGGGCCTGAAGCAATCCTGCGCTTTTGCGGCCAGCTCCCAAGAAAGCGAGTTGAAAAATGGGGCTCAGGGGCACTGCAATTCACAAACCTGCAGACTTATAAATGATGACTCTCGTCCACAAATGTATTGACGGAAGGCAACGAAGAGGATTTGAAAGCAAGGCAGAATTGCAGGAAACAGATTTCAGGAGGGAGATTCGAATCGCCTTTAAAGCACAGGAAAAGCGGCAAAACCTCGACAATGATGCCCTTGGCCAAAAAGGGCGAATGCGTTTTTTCCTGAATATATTCAGGAAAAAACGCATACGCCCTTTTTGGCCAAGCAAGCAACCTGGAAAGGCAAATCAGCACTACAAAGAAGTCTAGCTTCCCATCGGTCAAAAGGGCCATGCTGAATAAAGTGTCAAAACCAGAAATGCAGCACAGGCCATGGAGAAACGGGAGCCTGGCTACGCTGATGGGCGGGATGTAAATTGCCAACAGCCACTCTGGAGAAGTGCACGGTGTGTCCTGAAACATCTAAGAAACTCAGCTTAGGGAGCATTGGACACTTCTACTCATGGGCGTATAAATTGGGAAAACTAAAAATCAGCAAGACACAGGCACCCCAAAGTTTAGGGCTGCTCTGTTGACAAGAACCTCCACTTCGTTACACCTTAAATATCCCAGGAAAGAGAAAAATGGATAAAGAAGTTGTGGTCCTTATGTACAATGGAATATCACTCAGCCATGAAATCAACGTCATAAGGCTAGTAGCAGCATGATGAGTGGATTTAGGTACGACGATTCTAAGTGAAATAAGTCACACAGAAAAAGACACTTGTCATAAGATATCACTTATGGAGGGAATGTAAAAACCGCTACCCTTGAACTGAATTACAAAACAGAATAGAGTCACACGTTTAGAAAACACACTATGGCTGCTTAACGGGAAAGGTGAGGTGGGGTGATGCATAAAACAAGGGTTTCAAATTAGCTCAGATACCGTTCCATAAACCCAATAGGTAATAGACAAGACCTACTCGTTGCTCAGTGAATTGGACTCAACACCCCCTATTCACCGCCCAAGAATATATCTGACTAGTAAGAATCTTAAAACCTATGCATTGATATCTCTCTGTAAGTGAGTCAAGTGGGTGTAAAGCGGCAAAAACACAGCAGTGAAAAGCAGGTAAACCCCATTATAAAAATCAATTACTTTTAAAAACCCGTGAAACAAAGACAGTGAAAGAGAGAGAAATTCTTACAAAATTCGTTCAGGGGCTGTGATGCCACCTGGATTGACCATATCTAGACCCACAGCTGATTGAGGCATAAGGGTGGACACTCTTGGGGCTGAGAGGTTTGGTGAGGTTGGGTGAGCAAACGCAGACCCTTTAAAGTAATACTGCGTGGTACCCATCCCATGGGTCCCAAATCTCCAGGTTCAAGGGCATCTTCCTACATCGAAAACATGCATGAGAAACCCAGAAGATGGTACACCGTGTGATCGGGAAAGGTTTCCAAAACGCACCTCATTTCTCATCTCCTTGTTCTTGGGTTCGCCATTCCATCAGCTTTACTAGCAATCTCCGTCCTTGGAGAATCAGCACCTTAACCTCCTGTTCCGTACAGGTTGCAATTTTTCCTGAGGATGAATGGGAAGAGGGGGAACCAATGAGAGACTAGCTCTAGGTTTTGGGACAGGCACAGGTCTATTTTCCCATCAGGAAGAAGAATTAACCACAGGCTCAGCCTGTCGCCCGGGACCAGAATAGGGCCTGAAGCAATCCTGCGCTTTTGCGGCAGCTCCCAAGAAAGCGAGTTGAAAAATGGAGCTCAGGGGCACTGCAATTCACAAAGCTGCAGACTTATAAATGATGACTCTCGTTCACAAATATATTGAGGGAAGGCAACGAAGAGGATTTGAAAGCAAGGCAGAATTGCAGGAAACAGATTTCAGGAGGGAGATTCGAATCGCCTTTAAAGCACAGGAAAAGCGGCAAAACCTCGACAATGATGCCCTTGGCCAAAAAGTGCGTATGCGTTTTTTCCTGAATATATTCAGGAAAAAACGCATACGCCCTTTTCGGCCAACCAAGCAACCTGGAAAGGCAAATCAGCGCTACAAAGAAGTCTCGCTTCCCATCGGTCAAAAGGGCCATGCTGAATAAAGTGTCAAAACCAGAAATGCAGGACAGGCCATGGAGAAATGGGGGCGTGGCTACGCTGATGGGCGGAATGTAAATTGCCAACAGCCACTCTGGAGAAGTGCACGGTGTGTCCTGAAACATCTAAAAAACTCAGCTTAGGGAGCATAGGGCACTTCCACTCATGGGCGTATAAATTGGGAAAACTAAAAATCAGCAAGACACAGGCACTCCAAAGTTTAGGGCTGCTCTGTTGAAAAGAACCTCCACTTCGTTACACCTTAAATATCCCAGGAAAGAGAAAAATGGATAAAGAACTTGTGGTCCTTATGTACAGTGGAATATCACTCAGCCATGAAATCAACGTCATAAGGCTAGTAGCAGCATGATGAGTGGATTTAGGTACGACGATTCTAAGTGAAATAAGTCACACAGAAAAAGACACTTATCATAAGATATCTCTTATAGAGGGAATATACAAACCACTACCCTTGAACTGAATTACAAAACAGAATATAGTCACAAGTTTAGAAAACACACTATGGCTGCTTAACGGGAAAGGTGAGGTGGGGTGATGCATAAAACAAGGGTTTCAAATTAGCTCAGATACCGTTCCATAAACCCAATATGTAATAGACAAGACCTACTCCTTGCTCAATGAATTAGACTCAACACCCCCTATTCACCGCCCAAGAATATATCTGACTAGTAAGAATCTTAAAACCTATGCATTGATATCTCTCTGTAATGAGTCAAGTGGGTGTAAAGCGGCAAAATCACAGCAGTGAAAAGCAGGTAAACCCCATTATTAAAATCAATTACTTTTAAAAACCCGTGAAACAAAGACAGTGAAAGAGAGAGAAATTCTTACAAAATTCGTTCAGGGGCTGTGATGCCACCTGGATTGACCATATCTAGACCCACAGCTGATTGAGACATAAGGGTGGACACTCTTGGGGCTGAGAGGTTTGGTGAGGTTGGGTGAGCAAACGCAGACCCTTTAAAGTAATACTGCGTTGTACCCATTCCATGGGTCCCAAATCTCCAGGTTCAAGGGCATCTTCCTACATCGAAAACATGCATGAGAAACCCAGAAGATGGTACACCGTATGATCGGGAAAGGTTTCTAAAACGCACCTCATTTCTCATATCCTTGTGCTCGGGTTCGCCATTCCAGCCGCTTTACTAGCAATCTCCCTCCTTGGAGAATCAGCACCTTTAACCTCCTGTTCCGTACAGGTTGCAATTTGTCCTGAGGATGAACGGGAAGAGGGGGAACCAATGAGAGACTAGCTCTAGGTGTTGGGACAGGCACAGGTCACTCTATTTTCCCATCAGGAAGAAGAATTAACCACAGGCTCAGCCTGCCGCCCGGGACCAGAATAGGGCCTGAAGCAATCCTGCGCTTTTGCGGCCAGCTCCCAAGAAAGCGAGTTGAAAAATGGAGCTCAGGGGCACTGCAATTCACAAACCTGCAGACTTATAAATGATGACTCTCGTCCACAAATATATTGAGGGAAGGCAACGAAGAGGATTTGAAAGCAAGGGAGAATTGCAGGAAACAGATTTCAGGAGGGAGATTCGAATCGCATTTAAAGCACAGGAAAAGCGGCAAAACCTCGACAATGATGCCCTTGGCCAAAAAGGGCGTATGCGTTTTTTCCTGAATATATTCAGGAAAAAACGCATACGCCCTTTTTGGCCAACCAAGCAACCTGGAAAGGCAAATCAGCGCTACAAAGAAGTCTCGCTTTCCATCGGTCAAAAGGGCCATGCTGAATAAAGTGTCAAAACCAGAAATGCAGGACAGGCCATGGAGAAATGGGAGCCTTGCTACGCTGATGGGCGGGATGTAAATTGCCAACAGCCACTCTGGAGAAGTGCACGGTGTGTCCTGAAACATCTAAAAAACTCAGCTTAGACAGCATAGGGCACTTCCACTCATGGGCGTATAAATTGGGAAAACTAAAAATCAGCAAGACACAGGCACCCCAAAGTTTAGGGCTGCTCTGTTGACAAGAACCTCCACTTCGTTACACCTTAAATATCCCAGGAAAGAGAAAAATGGATAAAGAAGTTGTGGTCCTTATGTACAATGGAATATCACTCAGCCATGAAATCAACGTCATAAGGCTAGTAGCAGCATGATGAGTGGATTTAGGTACGACGATTCTAAGTGAAATAAGTCACACAGAAAAAGACACTTGTCATAAGTTATCACTTATGGAGGGAATGTAAAAACCGCTACCCTTGAACTGAATTACAAAACAGAATAGAGTCACACATTTAGAAAACACACTATGGCTGCTTAACGGGAAAGGTGAGGTGGGGTGATGCATAAAACAAGGGTTTCAAATTAGCTCAGATACCGTTCCATAAACCCAATAGGTAATAGACAAGACCTACTCGTTGCTCAGTGAATTGGACTCAACAGCCCCTATTCACCGCCCAAGAATATATCTGACTAGTAAGAATCTTAAAACCTATGCATTGATATCTCTCTGTAAGTGAGTCAAGTGGGTGTAAAGCGGCAAAAACACAGCAGTAAAAAGCAGGTAAACCCCATTATAAAAATCAATTACTTTTAAAAACCCGTGAAACAAAGACAGTGAAAGAGAGAGAAATTCTTACAAAATTCGTTCAGGGGCTGTGATGCCACCTGGATTGACCATATCTAGACCCACAGCTGATTGAGGCATAAGGGTGGACACTCTTGGGGCTGAGAGGTTTGGTGAGGTTGGGTGAGCAAACGCAGACCCTTTAAAGTAATACTGCGTGGTACCCATCCCATGGGTCCCAAATCTCCAGGTTCAAGGGCATCTTCCTACATCGAAAACATGCATGAGAAACCCAGAAGATGGTACACCGTGTGATCGGGAAAGGTTTCCAAAACGCACCACATTTCTCATCTCCTTGTTCTTGGGTTCGCCATTCCATCAGCTTTACTAGCAATCTCCGTCCTTGGAGAATCAGCACCTTAACCTCCTGTTCCGTACAGGTTGCAATTTTTCCTGAGGATGAATGGGAAGAGGAGGAACCAATGAGAGACTAGCTCTTGGTTTTGGGACAGGCACAGGTCTATTTTCCCATCAGGAAGAAGAATTAACCACAGGCTCAGCCTGTCGCCCGAGACCAGAATAGGGCCTGAAGCAATCCTGCGCTTTTGCGGCAGCTCCCAAGAAAGCGAGTTGAAAAATGGAGCTCAGGGGCACTGCAATTCACAAAGCTGCAGACTTATAAATGATGACTCTCGTTCACAAATATATTGAGGGAAGGCAACGAAGAGGATTTGAAAGCAAGGCAGAATTGCAGGAAACAGATTTCAGGAGGGAGATTCGAATCGCCTTTAAAGCACAGGAAAAGCGGCAAAACCTCGACAATGATGCCCTTGGCCAAAAAGTGCGTATGCGTTTTTTCCTGAATATATTCAGGAAAAAACGCATACGCCCTTTTCGGCCAACCAAGCAACCTGGAAAGGCAAATCAGCGCTACAAAGAAGTCTCGCTTCCCATCGGTCAAAAGGGCCATGCTGAATAAAGTGTCAAAACCAGAAATGCAGGACAGGCCATGGAGAAATGGGGGCGTGACTACGCTGATGGGCGGAATGTAAATTGCCAACAGCCACTCTGGGGAAGTGCACGGTGTGTCCTGAAACATCTAAAAAACTCAGCTTAGGGAGCATAGGGCACTTCCACTCATGGGCGTATAAATTGGGAAAACTAAAAATCAGCAAGACACAGGCACTCCAAAGTTTAGGGCTGCACTGTTGACAAGAACCTCCACTTCGTTACACCTTAAATATCCCAGGAAAGAGAAAAATGGATAAAGAAGTTGTGGTCCTTATGTACAGTGGAATATCACTCAGCCATGAAATCAACGTCATAAGGCTAGTAGCAGCATGATGAGTGGATTTAGGTACGACGATTCTAAGTGAAATAAGTCACACAGAAAAAGACACTTATCATAAGATATCACTTATAGAGGGAATATACAAACCACTACCCTTGAACTGAATTACAAAACAGAATATAGTCACAAGTTTAGAAAACACACTATGGCTGCTTAACGGGAAAGGTGAGGTGGGGTGATGCATAAAACAAGGGTTTCAAATTAGCTCAGATACCGTTCCATAAACCCAATATGTAATAGACAAGACCTACTCCTTGCTCAATGAATTAGACTCAACACCCCCTATTCACCGCCCAAGAATATATCTGACTAGTAAGAATCTTAAAACCTATGCATTGATATCTCTCTGTAAGTGAGTCAAGTGGGTGTAAAGCGGCAAAATCACAGCAGTGAAAAGCAGGTAAACCCCATTATAAAAATCAATTACTTTTAAAAACCCGTGAAACAAAGACAGTGAAAGAGAGAGAAATTCTTACAAAATTCGTTCAGGGGCTGTGATGCCACCTGGATTGACCATATCTAGACCCACAGCTGATTGAGACATAAGGGTGGACACTCTTGGGGCTGAGAGGTTTGGTGAGGTTGGGTGAGCAAACGCAGACCCTTTAAAGTAATACTGCGTTGTACCCATTCCATGGGTCCCAAATCTCCAGGTTCAACGGCATCTTCCTACATCGAAAACATGCATGAGAAACCCAGAAGATGGTACACCGTATGATCGGGAAAGGTTTCTAAAACGCACCTCATTTCTCATTTCCTTGTGCTCGGGTTCGCCATTCCAGCCGCTTTACTAGCAATCTCCCTCCTTGGAGAATCAGCACCTTTAACCTCCTGTTCCGTACAGGTTGGAATTTGTCCTGAGGATGAACGGGAAGAGGGGGAACCAATGAGAGACTAGCTCTAGGTGTTGGGACAGGCACAGGTCACTCTATTTTCCCATCAGGAAGAAGAATTAACCACAGGCTCAGCCTGCCGCCCGGGACCAGAATAGGGCCTGAAGCAATCCTGCGCTTTTGCGGCCAGCTCCCAAGAAAGCGAGTTGAAAAATGGAGCTCAGGGGCACTGCAATTCACAAACCTGCAGACTTATAAATGATGACTCTCGTCCACAAATATATTGAGGGAAGGCAACGAAGAGGATTTGAAAGCAAGGGAGAATTGCAGGAAACAGATTTCAGGAGGGAGATTCGAATCGCATTTAAAGCACAGGAAAAGCGGCAAAACCTCGACAATGATGCCCTGGGCCAAAAAAGGCGTATGCGTTTTTTCCTGAATATATTCAGGAAAAAACGCATACGCCCTTTTTGGCCAACCAAGCAACCTGGAAAGGCAAATCAGCGCTACAAAGAAGTCTCGCTTCCCATCGGTCAAAAGGGCCATGCTGAATAAAGTGTCAAAACCAGAAATGCAGGACAGGCCATGGAGAAACGGGAGCCTTGCTACGCTGATGGGCGGGATGTAAATTGCCAACAGCCACTCTGGAGAAGTGCACGGTGTGTCCTGAAACATCTAAAAAACTCAGCTTAGACAGCATAGGGCACTTCCACTCATGGGCGTATAAATTGGGAAAACTAAAAATCAGCAAGACACAGGCAACCCAAAGTTTAGGGCTGCTCTGTTGACAAGAACCTCCACTTCGTTACACCTTAAATATCCCAGGAAAGAGAAAAATGGATAAAGAAGTTGTGGTCCTTATGTACAATGGAATATCACTCAGCCATGAAATCAACGTCATAAGGCTAGTAGCAGCATGATGAGTGGATTTAGGTATGACGATTCTAAGTGAAATAAGTCACACAGAAAAAGACACTTATCATAAGATATCACTTATAGAGGGAATGTAAAAACCGCTACCCTTGAACTGAATTACAACACAGAATAGAGTCACACGTTTAGAAAACACACTATGGCTGCTTAACGGGAAAGGTGAGGTGGGGTGATGCATAAAACAAGGGTTTCAAATTATCTCAGATACCGTTCCATAAACCCAATATGTAATAGACAAGACCTACTCCTTGCTCAATGAATTGGACTCAACACCCCCTATTCACCGCCCAAGAATATATATGACTAGTAAGAATCTTAAAACCTATGCATTGATATCTCTCTATAAGTGAGTCAAGTGGGTGTAAAGCGGCAAAATCACAGCAGTGAAAAGCAGGTAAACCCCATTATAAAAATCAATTACTTTTAAAAACCCGTGAAACAAAGACAGTGAAAGAGAGAGAAATTCTTAGAAAATTCGTTCAGGGGCTGTGATGCCACCTGGATTGACCATATCTAGACCCACAGCTGATTGAGACATAAGGGTGGACACTCTTGGGGCTGAGAGGTTTGGTGAGGTTGGGTGAGCAAACGCAGACCCTTTAAAGTAATACTGCGTTGTACCCATTCCATGGGTCCCAAATCTCCAGGTTCAAGGGCATCTTCCTACATCGAAAACATGCATGAGAAACCCAGAAGATGGTACACCGTATGATCGGGAAAGGTTTCTAAAACGCACCTCATATCTCATTTCCTTGTGCTCGGGTTCGCCATTCTAGCCGCTTTACTAGCAATCTCCCTCCTTGGAGAATCAGCACCTTTAACCTCCTGTTCCGTACAGGTTGCAATTTGTCCTGAGGATGAACGGGAAGAGGGGGAACCAATGAGAGACTAGCTCTAGGTGTTGGGACAGGCACAGGTCACTCTATTTTCCCATCAGGAAGAAGAATTAACCACAGGCTCAGCCTGCCGCCCGGGACCAGAATAGGGCCTGAAGCAATCCTGCGCTTTTGCGGCCAGCTCCCAAGAAAGCGAGTTGAAAAATGGAGCTCAGGGGCACTGCAATTCACAAACCTGCAGACTTATAAATGATGACTCTTGTCCACAAATATATTGAGGGAAGGCAACGAAGAGGATTTGAAAGCAAGGGAGAATTGCAGGAAACAGATTTCAGGAGGGAGATTCGAATCGCATTTAAAGCACAGGAAAAGCGACAAAACCTCGACAATGATGCCCTTGGCCAAAAAAGGCGTATGCGTTTTTTCCTGAATATATTCAGGAAAAAACGCATACGCCCTTTTTGGCCAACCAAGCAACCTGGAAAGGCAAATCAGCGCTACAAAGAAGTCTCGCTTCCCATTGGTCAAAAGGGCCATGCTGAATAAAGTGTCAAAACCAGAAATGCAGGACAGGCCATGGAGAAATGGGAGCCTTGCTACGCTGATGGGCGGGATGTAAATTGCCAACAGCCACTCTGGAGAAGTGCACGGTGTGTCCTGAAACATCTAAAAAACTCAGCTTAGACAGCATAGGGCACTTCCACTCATGGGCGTATAAATTGGGAAAACTAAAAATCAGCAAGACACAGGCACCCCAAAGTTTAGGGCTGCTCTGTTGACAAGAACCTCCACTTCGTTACACCTTAAATATCCCAGGAAAGAGAAAAATGGATAAAGAAGTTGTGGTCCTTATGTACAATGGAATATCACTCAGCCATGAAATCAACGTCATAAGGCTAGTAGCAGCATGATGAGTGGATTTAGGTATGACGATTCTAAGTGAAATAAGTCACACAGAAAAAGACACTTATCATAAGATATCACTTATAGAGGGAATGTAAAAACCGCTACCCTTGAACTGAATTACAACACAGAATAGAGTCACACGTTTAGAAAACACACTATGGCTGCTTAACGGGAAAGGTGAGGTGGGGTGATGCATAAAACAAGGGTTTCAAATTATCTCAGATACCGTTCCATAAACCCAATATGTAATAGACAAGACCTACTCCTTGCTCAATGAATTGGACTCAACACCCCCTATTCACCGCCCAAGAATATATATGACTAGTAAGAATCTTAAAACCTATGCATTGATATCTCTCTATAAGTGAGTCAAGTG